>NW_028152206.1:230000-456043 GCF_964638095.1 Poromitra crassiceps
CTCCGTGGCTGATCCGGAACAGGGTATCGTTGTTTAAGCTGTCGTCACTGTCCATGGACTGCTCTGGCTCGGGATCCGACATGCCAGGAGTGGGGTGGGGGAGCGTTGAGAGATCCGCGGGGATTATCCACGGGTAAAGAGGACTTGGGGGTGCTGATTCGGTCTGCAGATGTGGTGCAAAACAGCCGCAAAACAACGCTTCGGAGGACGGCTTCAGGGGAGATGGACTGCCGTGAAGCTAGCTGCTGCTATGATCGGCCAGAGAGAGAGAGGTGACGTAGAACCCTTGCTATATACATTATATGAGGATTAACTGACGTCATATCTGACGTCATTACAGACGTCATACTAAGACTTTGACTGACCACGTCATACTAGAACTTGACTGACGTCAGGGGTGATCGGATTAGATTATGCACGAATGGCCTTCTGCTTGAAATATGGTCTAGAGACCTCACTTGTTACACTACTCGTTACATTACTTTTGCGTTACTCCGTAACATCGCCTGAGAATGCATTGTGGTAGGCTGTTAAACTAAACTAGACTAAAAGCTAGACTAAACTAGACTAAAAGCCCTCCATGTTGACTGGTAGGCTGTTTTACTGAAACCCCTCCATATCGACTGGTAGGCTGCAGAACAGAGAGATCATTCTTACCTTCAGCCTACATGATTGATTAATTGATTGATTTTCTTTATTTAAGTGATATGCTTCCAATGAAGCCCAGCCCATATGGGCTTACAGGACACTTTTACTGTTCATCATTTAAACAAGCGATCAAACATAAAACCAACAGAAACATCCTAAATACATACAGTGCAATCATATGAGCATGAAACAACAGCCTGAACCTATGAGCTGAGCTCACCTTCTATTCTAGGCCTTACAAATAAAATGAGCTGTCTTAAATAGGCTACTTCAGTCTTAACCCTAGAACACTAACGTCGGGTGCTTGTCACCCGGACAATTGAATTCACGTGATTTTCATTGTCTTGCTGCTGTCTGAGGTGGGCGGGTCCTTAGGTACCATCAGGATGCTCACTAACGTCATTGAATGTAGCTTTGTTTCCCTGCTCCCATTCATGGTTTTTTCTACCGGCTACGTGTTCGGGTGATTTTCACCCGACGTTAGTGATAGAGGGTAAAATATCTTCGGGTTAGGGTTAATGGTATTGTGGTGACTTTTTTTTTTTTTTCACCACACAAGTCCCATGAATGGGTGGACCGAAGGAGAAGTTGGGAGCTCCTGTTTTTTTTTTGGGGGGGGGGGGGATTTTTTATAACGATTACCTCATTTTCCCCGAATTTTACATATTTTTTATAGTGTCCCCCATAATAAACTTTTTTGTGTTTTTTGTGATATTTCACATTTAAAAACAAAAGAAGAGTACCGTAAATTCCGGACTATAAGGCGCACCGGTCTATAAGCCGCACCTTCAAAGGTGACTATTTTTTTCTTCTATAAGCCGCACTGGTCTATAAGCCGCGGGTGTTTTGATGTTTAATTACCATATGTAAGGCTTCGTGCACAGAGGGGATTGTCGGGAAAGAGATGGCTGTTTGGGGAAGCTCCCATTTATTAACATTTCAACAAAACAAAAGTCAGGTCACTAATCCCCAGACAAAATCACACATTGTGAGATGCTTAAAAATCACCATCGGCGGGAGCTGCTGTGCAGCCAAGAACACAAGTGAAATTCGTTCTCTCGTGACCTGTGGTTCTCAACGTGATGGACGATTCACCTTTCTTGTTAACAGTCCTAGTGAGAGGCAGGTCGAACGTCAAAGGCACTTCATCCATATTTATGATCTGCTCCGGTCCGATGGAATATTCCTTGATCTTTCTTTGTGTGAATTCGCCGAAGTTTGTAATTTTCTCCTGGTAGTCGGGAGGGAGTTGCTGACACACAGTCGTCCGCGCCCTGACGGACAGTCCCTTTCGTCTCGGGTTTGTGCATGATCCTTTGCTGCTGCTGCTGTTGTTGTTCCTGTCTCGCTACTGTCTCAGACATGGCTTTCAGGCTCAATCGCCGCCATCGTCGTAACACAGCCAGTTCTCCATCTTTTGAAGCATGATGTTAGATTACAACGAGCTAGTTGTGTGGCTTAGCCTTCCAAAATGTTGCTGTTAGTTTTTTAGAATGTAATACATAGAATTGGGAATGTTACATTCAATTTCATTCAGACTGTCTTACAGGCTCAATCGCTGCCTTTTTCCCCCCGGAGCGAGGGAGGAGGGAGGGAGGGTGTTTTACCGTAGTGGCTGAGAGAGAGTAGTGGCACAGTGCTCCAATCAGGTCGCGAGGCACATTTTTTGCAACATCATCCAATCAGGGTCTCGCTCTCATAATGTCTGTCTTGCTCTCGTTCTGCCTCATACCAACATCCATAGATTTTGGAGGTTCCCGAGTGGCCGTTTGCTGGAAAAATCCATAGATAAGACGCACCGTTATATAAGCCGCAGGGGGCAAAAAAGGCCAAAAAACGGGAAAAAAGCCGCGGCTTATAGTCCGGAATTTATTTGCCATGTATTGTTGTACTTTAAGGTATTTTGATGAGAAGTATGTTTTATGGGGTATATTGCATCGGGTAAAATACACCCGACGTTAGTATTGGTGTGACTTTAAATCACGTTAGTGTTCTAGGGTTAAACAAACAACCACTCCAACTTCTGGCCATCATCTGCCCAGAAGAGCTCAGGTTTTTGATTTTGCATTTCATCAAATATAAGGACATCCTCAAATCATCATACAGAGCATAATAAAACATGAAATGAAACTAATTTTCAACATCCTTTAGCAGACATTGCATATGCTGTTCTCTTCTGGTATAGCTGTGAACCGCCCTACTTCAATGGCAAGAGGCAGAATACCAATTCTCATTTGAGCACATAGTGTAAGGAGCTCTGGTTTCTGGTGAGAGACGAAGTAACATATAGGGCTCAGGACCTAAATACTGCTTCATCTGAACATATGATCTAAGCTTAGGTTTAGACCATATGTCGTTTGCCCATTTCTCTCTATAATTAAGAGAACATTTTTGTTTCAACATATTAACGTTACAGCATGGCATGTTGTGAAAAATACATGCCAGGTCTGCCTCTCTAAGAGTAGAACAAATTCCTTTATCCAGGGGTGACTGTGAGCCTTGTCCCAATTGAAGACATTTTTTGTTAAGATACTCTATGGCATATTAATGATGCGGTTCCACAGCCGTATCATTTCTCCCTTTAGTCTAATCTCCACCGGTTCCCAACCCATATCACCCTGTATGGCAAGAGTAGGGGCAAATGCATGTACCCCAAGGAAGCATCTTATGGCTCTATTCTGGATGGAATTTACTTTTTTGGCATCCTTGCAACCCCATACTCCAGCTACATACTGTAACAAAAAATAGGACAAACACATGCTCCATAGAGCTGTGAGTATGTGGAATAGCAAATGTCTTTACAAAATTTCACTTTACCTATTATTGCCCCTACAGCTCTCCCTGCAGAGTCTGATAGTATTCCAATCCCAGAATCATAGGGCATAAATTCATCCAGAGTAAAGCCCAAGTATTTATAAGTATCTGTATATTCCAGATGCAGGGTTCCAAATGAGAAATTCTGCAGAGATCTTAGGGCTAGATCATTAACAAAAATGGCAAACAAGTCGCTACTGTGGGCTTCCCCTTTCCAGCCAAAACATCTTGGGGGAGTATGAAACCTGCTGGGGGGCATGGATCACTCACATTTCAGAGCCTTGATAGGGAACCTTTGCCCTTGTTAGAATACAAATGTGCCTTTTTTCTCCCTCTCCCCTTTTTCTTTTTCTTTTACAAAAAACAGCAGCATACTACATGAGGAATAAACTCATAGGTTGAGTCGAAAATAAATGCAGGCCATTTGCCATTTACCAAATTTTAGGCCACACACACACACAAACTAACTATAACCATAACTTTTGTTTCCACTGACTAATTCTTCTGTCCAATTATGGTAAGAAAAGCTTTAGGGAAGGAGAAGATGGCATGTTATTGACTGCAGTAGCGATGGTTGTGGTCTGGATGCTGCCTGCAACTTGCTGATATAGTGCTGCAGATATCTACAGAGCGCAGTGCATGGGTAAGTGGGGCAACTGCTTTTGTGGTCTGGAAGCAAAAGTTCATCTTCAACAAGAATTGTTTCAACAGACAGGGGGGGGGGTGTTCCCCATAGGTGCGTTCCCCCACTTCTCCAGATAGCACTACACCTCAGATTGTCACGTAATTTGCCAGTTAACAATACAACATTAAACCTTACATATATGCCCATATATTAGCACAAATCTATGTCGTAATAAGGTAGGTTGCAAATATTTTCCTGTCTGATGGTGGCTGTCCATTCCCTGCCATCTGTATTTTGCTCAATATGTTTCTGAAAAATGGCGATTTCATTCTACTGTTGAAACTGGCAACATTTCCTCTACCATGTAGGAGGAGGCAACAAGCCTGTCCATCTCTGATGTTGGTGTTACCTGGTGAAAAGCAAGCTTTTGCTGCTTGCTTGGGGTCGAGGCGGGCGACTCAGCTTGGCTCTGCAACCAGCTTTGTGTTAGCATGTTTCCACTGCAGATGCTTTGAGAGGTTTGATGTCTTGTCCTTCCGCGCAACAAAAAGTTGTTGTAGAAGACGACGCTTGCAATGCAATTATTACTCAGATTGCTGGCAGATTATTACTCAGCATACCGCATTGCGCCTGTGACACGTTGAAAGGAATACATAGTAATACACTAATCACTAATGGACTGTTAGACGTTTTAAAAACAGTAAATGCATGATCTGTAATAAGATTCAAATACTGTGATAAAGTTTTAAAAGATCATATCGTCATAAAAAAACTATAAGATGTCAAAATGGTTAAAAACAGTAAGAATTCATATCCTGTTATCAGGGGTAAAAATGCTAAAAGGCGTTCAATTCATTTGTTTATTTCATCATTTATCTGTTAAAAGTTAAGCTAAAAAGATTATTATTCAGTGATCAATGTACCCTTAATCAACTAGCTTGAGATCGATTGCTTTTGTCTCCGCCCACATATCTAGGAGAAGGGGTCTATTTCCTCATTCAGTAAAACGCTGTCACAGAGGAAACACACTCTCATCACTCTCGTGATTATTCTCTCCTTTACAGGTATGTTGTCGCTCTTTCACACTGCTAAGCGGTTGTACTCTGTTCAGAACATGTTTTGAGTGTAAAGAGATGGTGCACGTGACGTTTTGACTGAGTTAAAATAACGTTTGTCGAGTTTCAGGCCCTGCTGGTTTACAGAGTTCAACCTGTGTTCAGCCCAGTGCTGCCGCCCTGTGGCGGATTCACGCATGCACAGGAGTAAATAGGCTATTTTGCACAGTTGATGGTATTTGTTTATTTGGTTAATTTTATGCAGCTGTGTAAATGCATTTTCCACACTAGTTTGTTTATTGTTATTTTGTGACTTTTGTACGTTTTCTGAGAGTTTATTTACCACATTTATGCACATTTTATGTACCAGTAACAGTGGGGAAAAATGGGAATTATGTCTCTGATAAATACAAGCTGTAACTTGAACATGATACTGCTATTGCAGCTAATTTGTTGAATGTATATTTGTAAAATGTGTATATGTTTATGATGTTTGATTCAGTAAAACGCTGTCACAGAGGAAACACACTCTCATCACTCACGTGATTATTCTCCCCTTTACAGGGGTACAACACGCCCACTTCACTATCAGACGTTCTATTTGCGAGGGGTATTTTACAGACCCCATCGCTGTATGTGGCTTTCTCTTATGGTTTACTTTTACATTTCATTTTATTTTGTCCAATATTCAGATATGCCAGAATTGCATGTTGTGTTAAAATACATATTATTATTTCTATCTAACACTTTTTAGCCTGATTTAATTGTAAAACCGAGTGTAAAAAGTTATGCAAAGCCTTCTGGGAAATTTAACCTGTGGAAGAGGAAAGTGGACGGAGTTCCCAGCATGCCCTGGGGAACTGTGTTTTTGTGTCAATTGTTTGTTTGTCAATGTGTTTTGGAGGTTAAAATGATTTCTTGTTCTATATGCATGATGTTAGTTATCTGTAGGGGTGCTCCGATCCGGCTAAGCCACGATCCGATCCGATTCCGATTCCTGGGGTCACGATCCGATTCCAGAATCGATTCTCGATTCCAACGATTCTCGATTCCAACAATTCTCGATTCCAGAATCTAGAATCGATTCTCAATTATGTAGTTTTATATTGCAATAACACACAAAGGTAAATATAAGACAAAAAATGACAAGTGTATTAATGCTGAACTTCAAATTCAACTTCTGTATTACAGTCAGGGCCTAAATTCATTTTGCAAACTAGGGGGGAATTCCCCCTTATATAAGATGGATAAGATAAGATAGGATAGGATAAGATGGATTTGTAGGCTGGGGGGGATCTGTAGACTTTGAGAAGGATTTATAGATTTTGGGGGGAATACATTAACCAGAGTTCTTAAGTGCAAGAGGTGGTGGCACCATGGCAGTACAGTACACAAATAACATGAACATTTCGACACTTATTCAGCCGGTATCTTGCATGTTGCGTTCAGGTGCATTGTAATTTTTTTTTTTTTTTTTTACGATTTTAAGAATCGATTCTTGGGAGTTTGGAATCGATCCAGGAATCGTGGCATTAAGAATCGCGATCCTTTCAGAATCGATTTTTTTGGAGCACCCCTAGTTATCTGATAAGTTATGTGTCGACTAATAGTGCTGTTCTGCATGCTAATACAAAGTTGAAATATTGGCACCATGGGTGATTCTGCTGTGCAGTTAAGTGACCTGTCTGATGGGACACAGGATCTGCTATTAAAACGGAGATCTTTTCTCTCTATACTTATCTTGCTAGTACGCAAGTAATGAGTTTGATTAGTAACTGTAATGTGATTAGATTACTGAACTTAGCTACAGTAGTGCCTTACACTACTCGTTACTGACAAAAGTAATGTGATTACAGTAACCCCAACACTGCTGTTAATACTGTTATGTTAAGCAGCTGGTTTGTGTTGTTTTGACATAGTTAATGTTGTAAGCTTTATAAATGATGTTTACTGTTAATATTGACATAGTTAATGTTGTAACCTTTATAAATGTTGTTACTGTTAATACTGTTGTGTTAAGCAGCTGGTTTGTGTTGATGTTGACATTTTCATCTTCTACGCATCACTTTCTAACGTTATGCACTATTACTCAGCAAACATTTCCTCGATCTGTGTCGATGTTATCGTATCCAATCGACGTCGGTTCAAGATGTGACTTTAATATTATCATTTGCTGGAATGAAAACATCTTAATGAGATGGTGATTTCTAGCAAATCATATTTTAGAGTGTGTATCTGAATAAATACTCACAGGATAGACTCAGCCCTCAGTCTTAATCCGTTTCACTCCTGTAAGACTGAGAATATTACTATTTAAATCTTTGCATAACGTTAGGTGGCGCTGTTGGAAGCCTTGCATCGGAGAACCAATCATGAGTGCTGTGGGCGGGCCTGCTTTCTGGGGGCAGTTCTCATGCAGAACCGGTGTCTCGCAAAACATCGTCGCATTTGCGGAGAAACATATTAATCACTTAGAAACAAACATAACCTGTTAATAGGACGTGTTTCATCCGGCCCCGGCGGCTAGAGGTCTTTCCCCCAGCAATAAGCCCGACTCCCGAGGCTAACGTTACAGAGCCTGCTGATGACTTCACAGTAGCAAGCGGACCACTTCCGGGTAGGAAAAATTATTGTAAAATAAACCACAGCTATAAATTTTGTTTGGAGCATATCAGCTTCATGCTCTGTGTTAGGACTATGATAAATGGCATTGCCGCTACCAAATAAAATTCTAATAATAAATGTAGGCGTGTCTGCTGCCGGCGGTTCTCGCCGGGCTCGGCGACACAGTTTCTGACAGTGAAATTCCCAGACGTTTGGTGGCGCAGCTCACCAAACGTCTGGGAGCCGAGACTACTCACAGGAAGCATTTCTGCCTTTATTTTGACCATTTGCCGACATGAAAATATAAATCTTTGGGGAAAATATTGATACTTTGTTAGCTTGAAAGGGAGGCGATATTGATGTGAAGGCATTTCTGCATCTCTTTACAGAACAGGAGGCACAGTGGCACTCTGGTATGACAATTTGAGATGTCCCTCCTGGCAACACTGATTCTAGACTGACCGGGATGCATAACTGAGTCTGAAGCAACAGCATCGTGACAAATTGCAGGTGCCAGGTGATCTAAACCACGCTATGTTATTGTAACAGACTGTATACCAGAGACCATTATGTTATTGTAACAGACTGTATACCAGAGACCATTATGTTATTGTAACAGACTGTATACCAGAGACCATTATGTTATTGTAACAGACTGTATACCAGAGACCATTATGTTGTTGTAACAGACTGTATACCAGAGACCATTATGTTATGGTAACAGACTGTATACCAGAGACCATTATGTTATTGTAACAGACTGTATACCACTGACCATTATGTTGTTGTAACAGACTGTATACCAGAGACCATTATGTTATTGTAACAGACTGTATACCAGAGACCATTATGTTATTGTAACAGACTGTATACCACTGACCATTATGTTGTTGTAACAGACTGTATACCAGAGACCATTATGTTATTGTAACAGACTGTATACCACTGACCATTATGTTGTTGTAACAGACTGTATACCAGAGACCATTATGTTGTTGTAACAGACTGTATACTATTATGGGAACAGACTGTATACCAGAGACCATTATGTTATTGTAACAGACTGTATACCAGAGACCATTATGTTATGGTAACAGACTGTATACCACTGACCATTATGTTATGGTAACAGACTGTATACCACTGACCATTATGTTATGGTAACAGACTGTATGCCACTGACCATTATGTTATTGTAACAGACTGTATACCAGAGACCATTATGTTATGGTAACAGACTGTATACCAGAGACCATTATGTTATTGTAACAGACTGTAGGCTATAGCAGAGACCATTATGTTATTGTAACAGACTGTATACCAGAGACCATTATGTTATTGTAACCGACTGTATACCAGAGACCATTATGTTATTGTAACAGACTGTATACCAGAGACCATTATGTTATTGTAACAGACTGTATACCAGAGACCATTATGTTATTGTAACAGACTGTATACCAGAGACCACTATGTTATGGTAACATACTGTATACCAGAGACCATTATGTTATTGTAACAGACTGTATATCAGAGACCATTATGTTATTGTAACAGACTGTATACGAGAGACCATTATGTTATGGTAATAGACTGTAGGCTATAGCAGAGACCATTATGTTATTGTAACGTACTGTATACCAGAGACCATTATGTTATTGTAACAGACTGTAGGCTATAGCAGAGACCATTATGTTATTGTAACATACTGTATACCAGAGGCCACTATGTTATGGTAACATACTGTATACCAGAGACCATTATGTTATTGTAACAGACTGTATATCAGAGACCATTATGTTATTGTAACAGACTGTATACCAGAGACCATTATGTTATGGTAATAGACTGTATACCAGAGACCATTATGTTATGGTAACAGACTTTATACCAGAGACCATTATGTTATGCTAACAGACTGTATACCAGAGACCATTATGTTATGGTAACAGACTGTATACCAGAGACCATTATGTTATGGTAACAGACTGTATACCAGAGACCATTATGTTATGGTAACAGACTGTATACCAGAGACCATTATGTTATGGTAACAGACTGTATACCAGAGACCATTATGTTGTTGTAACAGACTGTATACCAGAGACCATTATGTTGTTGTAACAGACTGTATACTATTATGGTAACATACTGTATACCAGAGACCATTATGTTATGGTAATAGACTGTATACCAGAGACCATTATGTTATGGTAATAGACTGTATACCAGAGACCATTATGTTATTGTAACAGACTGTATACCAGAGACCATTATGTTATGGTAATAGACTGTATACCAGAGACCATTATGTTATGGTAACAGACTGTATACCAGAGACCATTATGTTATTGTAACAGACTGTATACCAGAGACCATTATGTTATGGTAATAGACTGTATACCAGAGACCATTATGTTATGGTAACAGACTGTATACCAGAGACCATTATGTTATGGTAACAGACTGTATACCAGAGACCATTATGTTATGGTAACAGACTGTATACCAGAGACCATTATGTTATGCTAACAGACTGTATACCAGAGACCATTATGTTATGGTAACAGACTGTATACCAGAGACCATTATGTTATGCTAACAGACTGTATACCAGAGACCATTATGTTATTGTAACAGACTGTATACCAGAGACCATTATGTTATTGTAACAGACTGTATACCAGAGACCATTATGTTATGCTAACAGACTGTATACCAGAGACCATTATGTTATGGTAACAGACTGTATACCAGAGACCATTATGTTATTGTAACAGACTGTATACCAGAGACCATTATGTTATTGTAACAGACTGTATACCAGAGACCATTATGTTATGCTAACAGACTGTATACCAGAGACCATTATGTTATGCTAACAGACTGTATATCAGAGACCATTATGTTATGGTAACAGACTGTATACCAGAGACCATTATGTTATGGTAACAGACTGTATACCAGAGACCATTATGTTATTGTAACAGACTGTATACCAGAGACCATTATGTTATTGTAACAGACTG
The DNA here is from genome assembly GCF_964638095.1 of Poromitra crassiceps. Lineage (NCBI taxonomy): Eukaryota > Metazoa > Chordata > Actinopteri > Beryciformes > Melamphaidae > Poromitra > Poromitra crassiceps. The sequence continues at coordinate 240,776 of NW_028152206.1, forward strand.
TATACCAGAGACCATTATGTTATGGTAACAGACTGTATACCAGAGACCATTATGTTATTGTAACAGACTGTATACCAGAGACCATTATGTTATTGTAACAGACTGTATACCAGAGACCATTATGTTATGGTAACAGACTGTATACCAGAGACCATTATGTTATTGTAACAGACTGTATACCAGAGACCATTATGTTATGCTAACAGACTGTATACCAGAGACCATTATGTTATGGTAACAGACTGTATACCAGAGACCATTATGTTATTGTAACAGACTGTATACCAGAGACCATTATGTTATGGTAACAGACTGTATACCAGAGACCATTATGTTATGGTAACAGACTGTATACCAGAGACCATTATGTTATTGTAACAGACTGTATACCAGAGACCATTATGTTATGCTAACAGACTGTATACCAGAGACCATTATGTTATGGTAATAGACTGTATACCAGAGACCATTATGTTATGGTAACAGACTGTATACCAGAGACCATTATGTTATTGTAACAGACTGTATACCAGAGACCATTATGTTATGGTAATAGACTGTATACCAGAGACCATTATGTTATGGTAACAGACTGTATACCAGAGACCATTATGTTATTGTAACAGACTGTATACCAGAGACCATTATGTTATTGTAACAGACTGTATACCAGAGACCATTATGTTATGCTAACAGACTGTATACCAGAGACCATTATGTTATTGTAACAGACTGTAATGGTTCCAGCTGCACAACGCTGTAATGTAGGCTATTGGGTGACATCAGACAACTGATTCTCTGTGAAGTCAAGGTAGATTTCTTCCCCCGAATTTACACGTCGGGACGACTTTGAGTGGCGTTCCAGTCTGTGTGTCTTTGTCTGTCATACTGAACAGTTCAGATGCAGCCAGGGATGCTCTTTATATGTTAGGCAGGCATAAACTTTATATAGGCAGACAGAACGTCCGTTACATAATGTCACTATATACTGCAAAGGCTTGAATCAATGGACCATAGCCTCAATCAACATTGTGACAACATTATTTTTATTTTGATGAATTTGAATGTCGTGGGTCCCTAGATTTTTGCGACGTCAAAATAGGGTCACGAGCCAAAAAAGGTTGGGAACCCCTGCGCTATATAAATCCAATCAATTGAATCACTGGTCCACATTACTGGTTTATTGTGTATTAATTCCAATGCGATTTTAATATTGGTGTATGGGTTTTATCTAGGGCTGTCAATCGATTAAAATATTTAATCGCGATTAATCGCATGATTGTCCATAGTTAATCGCGATTAATCACATAATTTTTTATCTGTTCTAAATCTACCTTAAACCGAGGTACCTTAAACATGGGAGCTTTGTGCAAAGATGCACTGTTGTATTAATATGGGTAGTAGCTATTATCATTAGTATGGGTAAGTATTTGGCATTGGTATATTGTTATTATTGCTACTAGTTACTGGGAATACACATCTCTAAGGCTGCACTGTGTAAGTTAACCGTGCTATCCAGGAGCAGCTGCGTGCCAACTCTCTCTCCCCCTCTCGCTTTCTCTCTCGGTCTCTCTCCCCCTCTCCTCTCGCTTTCTCTCTCCTGCTCTCCGTTGGTCTCTCTCTGACTCTGGTCTGATCGCCCTCCCGTCTTTCTCACTGTCTGTCTGTCTGTCTCGCGTCTCGCTCGCTTTCTCTGCCTCTCCCTCTAGTCCCCCCCCCCCCGCTCTCCGTCTGTGTGTGTGTGTGTGTCTCTGCAACGGTCTGATCGCGCTGAGGCGCTCTGTCTTTCTCTCCCTCACCCAAAATAAGGTAAAGGTAAAGTCCCAACGATTGTCAAACACCTGAGTGTGCGGAATTTGTTCTCCGCATTTGACCCATCCCCTGGGGGAGCGGTGAGCGGCAGCAGTGCCGCGCTCAGGAATCATATGGTGATCTAACCCCCCAATTCCAACCCTTTGATGCTGAGTGCCAAGCAGGGAGGCAAATGGGTCCCATTTTTATAGTCTTCTGTATAACTCGGCCGGGGATCGAACTCACAACCTCCCAGTCTCAGGGCGGACACTCAAACCACAAGGCCACTGAGCTGGTGACAAAATGTGGGACACTTTCTAAATTTTAAGCTGAACTTGCCATTATACCCATTTTCTTCCTCCTTTTCTGCTCACAGAGATTTCTTTCTGCTTGCTATCAACGTTACTGCTTCCTGATTTCCCAAACTACGGGTCGGACCAAGGCTCAAACATCACAGAAAGTGCATGCGTTAATCGCGCGTTTAAAAAAATAGTGGCCTTAAACGGAATTTGCGTTAACGCGTTATTATCTCGTCAACTTTGACAGCCCTAGTTTTATCTATTCATTGTGTATTTTTTAACATCTGTCACAAATAAATAAATAAATTCATGAATGCCATAACATGCTGCGCCCATGGCGCATCGTCTCCAGAGTCTCCACCCTAGAAACCGAGTGTTCGCAGCGCACGAGTTTGCTGATTTTAAGAAAGTGAATTATATGAGATGTCAGTTGGACAGCAGCACTTTTACTGTATTTCAATTTACATGAATGAAATGTTAATATTTCTTCAGTAGGTTTTAGTCTTCAGAGAACTATTTGGATCCTACAATCACTGCTTCAGCTACATTATTCTTATTAGTAGGATTGTTTTTGTGGGTGTTCCCCGTCTTACCTTCTGTCTCTGTTTGATGATGTCAGAGCTGATTGGCAGAGAAGAAGAGACATCTGGCAGAGGAGGAGAGGAACACTGTCAAGATGAATTCTTCAGAAGAGGTCAGATAAAAATATCACTGTTGTATCACTGATATGCAACACACACACACACACACACACACACACACACACACACACACACACACACTGTCCTGATTCTTTCTTTATATCTTTTTATGGAAACAGAAAGACACCAGTGGACCCAGACGTCACCGCTGTGATCAGTGTGACAAAACATTCACAAGACTTCACCTGTTAAAGCAACATCAGAGAGTTCACTCAGGGGAGAAGCCTTACTCCTGTCAGGAGTGTGGGAGCTGTTTCAGTCGGTTAGGTAGCCTAACAAGACATAAACTCATCCACACTGGAGTTAAACCCTACAGCTGTGACCAATGTGGGAGCAGGTTCAGTCGGTTAGGTAGCCTAACATCACATAAACGCATCCACACTGGAGTTAAACCCTACAGCTGTGACCAATGTGGGAGCAGGTTCAGTCAGTCAGGTCACCTAACAACACATAAACGCATCCACACTGGAGTTAAACCCTACAGCTGTGACCAATGTGGGAGCAGGTTCAGTCAGTTAGATCACCTAAAATCACATAAATGCATCCACACTGGAGTTAAACCCTACAGCTGTGACCAATGTGGGAGCAGGTTCAGTCAGTCAGGTCACCTAACAACACATAAACGCATCCACACTGGAGTTAAACCCTACAGCTGTGACCAATGTGGGAGCAGGTTCAGTCAGTTAGGTAACCTAACATCACATAAACGCATCCACACTGGAGTTAAACCCTACAGCTGTGACCAATGTGGGAGCAGGTTCAGTCAGTTAGGTAGCCTAACAACACATAAACTCATCCACACTGGAGTTAAACCCTACAGCTGTGACCAATGTGGGAGCAGGTTCAGTCAGTTAGGTAGCCTAACAACACATAAACGCATCCACACTGGAGTTAAACCCTACAGCTGTGACCAATGTGGGAGCAGGTTCAGTCAGTTAGGTAACCTAACATCACATAAACGCATCCACACTGGAGTTAAACCCTACAGCTGTGACCAATGTGGGAGCAGGTTCAGTCAGTTAGGTAGCCTAACAACACATAAACTCATCCACACTGGAGTTAAACCCTACAGCTGTGACCAATGTGGGAGCAGGTTCAGTCAGTTAGATAACCTAACAACACATAAACTCATCCACACTGGAGTTAAACCGTACAGCTGTGACCAATGTGGGAGCAGGTTCAGTCAGTTAGATAACCTAACAACACATAAACTCATCCACACTGGAGTTAAACCGTACAGCTGTGACCAATGTGGGAGCAGGTTCAGTCAGTTAGATAACCTAACATCACATAAACGCATCCACACTGGAGTTAAACCCTACAGCTGTGACCAATGTGGGAGCAGGTTCAGTCAGTTAGATCAGTGGTTCTCAAATATTTTCACATGAAGGACCCCTAAACTGACAAAAATTAGACCACGGACCCCCATTTGATATGATTTTGTCCCATGGACCCCCATATGATAAGATCGATGCTTTTAGATGTTTTATTATAGAACGTGTATAAAACCCATGACCAAAATAGTTATTGTGTTACTTATGAATGGAATTATAGCGGAAAATAAATTACCCCCCTTTTGGCTGGGGACCCCCTGGAACCGCCTCAAGGACCCCTGGGGGTCCCCGGACCCCCATTTGAGAACCACTGAGTTAGATAACCTAACAACACATAAACACATCCACACTGGAGCTAAACCCTACAGTTGTGACCAATGTGGGAGCAGGTTCAGTCAGTTAGATAACCTAACAACACATAAACTCATCCACACTGGAGTTAAACCCTACAGCTGTGACCAATGTGGGAGCAGGTTCAGTCGGTTAGATAACCTAACAACACATAAACTCATCCACACTGGAGCTAAACCCTACAGCTGTGACCAATGTGGGAGCAGGTTCAGTCGGTTAGATAACCTAACAACACATAAACGCATCCACACTGGAGCTAAACCCTACAGCTGTGACCAATGTGGGAGCAGGTTCAGTCAGTTAGATAACCTAACAACACATAAACACATCCACACTGGAGCTAAACCCTACAGCTGTGACCAATGTGGGAGCAGGTTCAGTCAGTTAGATAACCTAACAACACATAAACGCATCCACACTGGAGCTAAACCCTACAGCTGTGACCAATGTGGGAGCAGGTTCAGTCAGTTAGATAACCTAACAACACATAAACTCATCCACACTGGAGTTAAACCCTACAGCTGTGACCAATGTGGGAGCAGGTTCAGTCGGTTAGATAACCTAACAACACATAAACACATCCACACTGGAGTTAAACCCTACAGCTGTGACCAATGTGGGAGCAGGTTCAGTCAGTTAGGTAGCCTAACAACACATAAACACATCCACACTGGAGCTAAACCCTACAGCTGTGACCAATGTGGGAGCAGGTTCAGTCAGTTAGATAACCTAACAACACATAAACTCATCCACACTGGAGTTAAACCCTACAGCTGTGACCAATGTGGGAGCAGGTTCAGTCGGTTAGATAACCTAACAACACATAAACACATCCACACTGGAGTTAAACCCTACTACTGTGTCCGCTGTAAGAAAGTGTTCAGACACTCAAATACTGTGAAGAAACACCGCTGCATCTAACCTGCTGAAGAGCGCCTCCACTGTCCGCAGCAGGAACAAGCTTCTCTCTGTCCTATAAGAGGGAGCAGGATGTTGGTAAACAAAACACAAAGGGTCCAATCCGGCCCACAGGATGACTTTGCAAAGTGTCACATTTACTCTGAGATGTCAATTTTTCAAGCCTGAGATTTGACACCTAATATTGAGGCACTTGTGAAGGTTAAGAGGCAGCAGGTTTCAGGAGCAAGTTACAATACCAAGTGGCCTCTTCATGTTATTCATGACTAAATAAATGGTGAACTATTTTCCATACCTTTGAATATAGAGAAGAAGTGCACAGTTGCCGTTAATCGCAAAGCATAAGTTAGAGACATTAGATAGGATATGATAGGCTTATGGTAGCTGAGATAACTATGTGAAAACGTGCTCTTAAAATGTACCTGCTGTAGGCCTAATCTTTACACTCAAAGACTCAGAGGTGTTGTTATTTAGAGGTTATTATGCAGTGATTTTCTTTGTCTGGTCCACTTGAGACCACATTGGATCCCATGTGTACTAAAATGAGTTTGACCCTCCTGCAAAGGGTTTTTGTTTGGGACAGCAGAGCCGTATGTCAGGACAAGTACAAGATATTTATAATTCTTTGTATATTTCAGCTCCTTATCCCAACATTGAAATAGAAAAACACTTGTATGCTTGTTTGTGTTTTTAACATGCATCATTTCCATTTTCTCCATTTCCTGCAACAATTATCTGCACGTTAACTTCTTTTGTAAATCAACTTGTGTTTCTGCCGTCATAATAATGTCATCAGCATAAAGAAGAATGCTAATGTCTTCCTCTCCACAATGTGTGTAAAAAAGAAAAGGGCTATTGGAATGGGAATGCGAACTGAAATGGGGGTTGAATTTAAAGGAATGGGAAAAGAGGAAGGAATGAAAAGAAATGCAAATGGTGGTGGTGGAACGGAAATTAAGAAGTGGTGAAATAATAAGAGACTATTTGGATGGTGATGGAAAAATGTTGTGTTGGGTGTGTTTTGGTACAGGGGGATATGTGTGGGTTGTGGGTGTCGCGTGAGAGCGACAATTAAAGTTGAGTGGGGGATATGTAGCGAATCTGGGTTTGACCTGTAATGTGGTGCTTCCGTGTTAGCTAGGAACTAATGTGTGTGGGTGTGTTCCTAGGGGGAAGGGGGTATATGGGACCAGCGGCCGCGTGGCGGAAGTCAGTCAGGCTATGTGAGCGAGCTGACCGGGTGGTTGCATGAAGAGCTAGCAGCGAAGCTAGCGGCTAGGAGCTGTTGTGAAGCCAAGAATAAAAGCCTGTACCAACTTCAAGTCTCCGGTTCCTTGTAACAAATACCCGATTCGTTACAATATCCATCATCTCCAGCAATCTATCTATGGATCCAACTGGATCTGATCCATTAGTAGTGATAAGTTAACCTACCTCTCCACTGACATGGCTACCAGCATGAGGTGTTGAGCAAAATGAATGAACTGTTGTAAATAAAATGGAAGAAAGTAAAAGGAAATATACAAGAAAGTACAGAAGAGGGTGCTGGTTTTCAAATGTTATATTTTGTTTATATGACTGCGAAGCCACATTAGTGATTGAGCAAACATGTACGGTAGGTGTTCTGATTAAAAGATCACTAGATAAAGCAGCCATTTTGATCAAATAGCGAAAGTGGCTGCTGGCTATCTTTAGACTGCACAAGCCACTGATGGATGATAAATGTAAATTCCTGCTCTGTCAAACATGGTATGAACAAGGTCCCTAGAGATTTGAAAAATTGTCACATAGTGTTTATGCAATTTATTCCGAATGAGATATATCAAAAATAAATCCAAGATCTCACCTCTGTGCAGAAATAGATTGCAACAAATAGCAAATGCACTCCCTGATATTGAGATCCTCTGTGAGAGCTTACCTCCAGCAAGCCAACCAGACATTGCAATAAAGCAGCTCGCACAGTTGACCATAATAAATCCAGTTCCTTGTTCCAGAATGGTTTTCTCCCTTTTGGAGTTACCTTATTTCTAGAGACCCCAGCAAATTTCCCTTTACAACCCTTGTCTAATTCCTTACATATCACATCACAAAATAATTTGAGTGTCATTATACATACTATCAATGGTACCATCACAGTTGCCTGGGAAATCTCATTTTAGGGCAGATGTTTTTGCTTGAACCTGCTGGGAGAACCAGGCGTGCAAGGTTTACTATGTCAGGCAGTTCAGATCATGTCAGATAAGTTCTTGATCACAGAGAATTATACTAAATTGACTCACAATTACCTTTGCTTTATTTTATAAACTGTCTGGCACTCATTGTATTGCCCCATGTAATAAATCGCACCTGCCTGGTACTTGTAACACAGTGGTTCTCAAAGTGGGGTCCCAGGGACCCCAAGGGTAACCTGCATTGTGTTGACAGTCTAAACAATTTAATTGTAAGCAGCCCCAATGAAGGATTCATACTATTTTTGGCAATTATAGTGTCCCTTTTTTATTTTTGGGTTGGCCGGCCTACATGTCCCACACAAAACAACACAATAACTTGTCAGTTGTCAGTATTGGCTTTGATTTGCTGAAATATCAAACAGTAGCCCCCCCCCCCCCCCCCCCCCCCCCACGGGTTGGCCTACATGTCCCATCATGCAAAATAGCACACCACATTTTCACAAAGGTATAGCCTGTGTTTGGCTCTCTTGAAAATGCAAGATGTGTCCTGCCCCAGGGTTAATTTTAAACAGAGGTAGAGATGTTGCCATGAACTGGTTTATTTCAATTTTCTAATTTTTAAAATTAGGTTTTACAGTCACCAATTAATTACAATGGAATATTCAAATGAATTCTGCTGAGGAATAATTGAGTAATTGATGATTAAACTAAAAAAGTGTAATGATCCTTGCTTATAATTTCCACTGATAATCTGATTATCTGGAAGGAGAAGAAATCCCTTGTTATGCTACAGGAGGATAATTTTGAGAGGACAAACCATTAGCAGAATGCCATTAATCAGTATTTCTAAAACAGAGTATCCAGCCTGTACTGTAGGTGTTTCAGTGTGTCACACAATATTTCATATTACCTGCTTTCCTATTCCTATATACTGTATATGATGATCTGATTTAAATTTGTGTATCAACCATTTAGTAAAAAAAAAATCAAATTCAAGTGTTGAAGATTCAGACCACAGATAAAGCAATGGAATGCTCATAAATTTACTATGGAAAAATGAATGACAGGAAAAAAATGGTCAGAGAATCAGAAAGTGTATAAGAAAGTGTATAAGAAATTAGAATAAAAAAAGTAATACAAATTTGATTGATTGATTGATTGATGTCACGTCCCTGTTAAGCTCTATAAGGGATTTAAGCTAAACCTACAAAGGCTCTTTGGAAAGCACATACCCTGCACATTTAGGATACTGAAAATCTCACAACCACAGAATCCACAGCAATGTTGTATCTTGATTTTGCATTACATAATAATACAAGTGAAATGAGCTACAAGCTCCTCTATCAATCACCAACGAAAACAATGTGACGAGACTGATCGCCAATTTCTGACAAATCAACCCACATCACAGTTTAATGGCCCAGGCCCTCTAGTGGCCATTGAGGTTGCGGGATAGTTGAACCAGTAGTTCAGTGTGACTGATCTAGACAGTCCATTCTGACTAGATCCATATAACACATAATAATAGTGTTGTTGTTTTGACATGATACTGATGACAAACTGGATGATGACAGTGTAGGCTAGTTCACCTTGGCATCTCTGCTGGCTGACAGCGTGCAGAGCTTCATGACGGACCTCAGCGCGCTCATGGTTCCATCCTCTGTCATCTTCACTTTCACAGTGGAGACAAACTCACTGGGCCAGGGACTAACAGGCACAACAAGAACACGCCAACTTTCAATTGAAAGTTTAGAGTCAATTTCAACAGTAATTTAGGGCACAGGGGCAAATTTCAAAATGAACACTGGTTTATATTTTTATATGCTTTTGAACTAGTTTACCAGGCAAGATTTCCATTAACATATTATCTACACAAATGGCTAGGAGGGGTAGCTGCTAAAGGAGGGGATGATACATCTATACATCCACCTTTTCTGCATTTAGCTGATTCTGTTATCCAGAGAGACTTACAAAGTGTGCAATGGTAGAACACCTTTCAAAATCCTACATCACCAAAATAACAACCAACCAATAGTAAAGAATGCACGTGTCAGAACCATAGTGCCTATACAATATTCCTGTGAGCAGAGAACGATCATGTGAAAGGGAAGCCCCACCCTCCAAATACCTGTGAGCAGTGCAGCCCTGCTACAGTACAGACTACAGAGTCTATGCAGGGGAGGGGAACACCTATACATTTGGCTTTAGTGAAGAGCTGAGAGCAGCAGGCCTCCTCCTCAGTCAGAAGCCCAGTGGAGATGAAACCTGCTAGTACACTGGTCAGCAGACTGAAACAGCACACCAGGCACTCTGGAGGGGTGGACTGGGACTACACAGGGTGGAGCAGATTCAATCTCAGTTAGTCATCATGATAACTACACAGACACATAAGACACACACACACACACACACACACACACACACTTCAAAATCCAACCATCACTCACGTCAGGGGAATAGCAGTTGAGGAGATTATCTGCCACGCAAAGCAGCGACTGCTCCAACTTGCTTGGGAGGCCGGGGACGGCAGGGAGCTGGTGGTCAGCTGGTGCCGACCTCACCCTGCCGTCTTTCCCTCGGACCTCCAAAGGCAGCGCGTCAAAGCTGAACTTTACTTTAATGTATTGATATTTGGCAGACACCTTTCTGCAAAGCGACATACAACCAGGTTATAAAACAGTAGCTACAGCAATAAAAAAATAAAAAAACAAGGAACAAATGTATAAACAGCAAAGAATTAAAAACAGATGTACAGGCAATAGAAAAGTGAGGATAGAAGAATAGGAGGCAGCAAGATAAAAGAGAAAAGAAATAAAAGTGCATGTGAACCAAAGTGCATGGGAACTAGAGAGGTTGATACAGGGGGTGAACATGTAGTCTGAAAAGATGAGTTTTTAACTGAAATAAGGTTAATGATTCAAAAAGAACTAGACAAAATAGAACTAAACTGAAATCCTACACCTAGGCTAATCCCATGAATAACTTGGGGTCCTAGTTAAACAGGCCAGCAGTCCGGTCTCCCATCTAGGGTGAACATCTGAGTGAGCACCCACACAAGGTTGAGAGCTAGCTAAATACTCTAGCCCCTCCCCCAACACAGAGCAGACAATCAGCATCAATTAACTGGTCAAACAGATCAAGGGTTTCATTCAACACTCATTGGTACATTAGCATCACTGAATCACTGGATCCAATCCCATACTGCAATTTCCCGATCATCCTACTACACTCAATAGATGTATATGATTTATATTTCTATGTTTGAATCCTCTGCACTCATCACACCTGGCCCCAATGAGGAAATTCATCTTCCACAACACAAAGATAACAGAAAGCGCACAAACACAGCTCTCCAGGAATAGTAGCCTACTTTTATATCTGCCTACATCAATTGCCCGTGGTAATTGGGTAGGTAGCAGTTGTTAACTGATCTGAGCACATAGCACACATAGTGCATATTGGAAATAATAATAATAATAATAATGATTGGATTTATATAGCGCCTTTCCAAGGCTCAAAGCGCTTCACAGAATCATTATTCGTTCACACCATTCGTACAACGGCCCCTCCGAACCACCATCATTCATGTCTACATTCATACCAATCATACCATTCATACCAATCATACGAGGCAAGGAGGGTTAAGTGTCTTGCCCAAGGACACAACGACAGCAGCTGGGAGGGAGCGGGGATCGAACCGCCAACCCTTGCGTCATTGGCCGACCCGCTCTACCTCCTGAGCTAAAGCCGTCCCACTGTACTGAAATGTAATGGCAGCCTGTTACACTCTGAGCTCTACTGTCAGGAGGTACATTTATTATCAGTGATGTTTCTGAAGATTCCAATATTTCTTCTTATACCTGCAAATGAGAATTTCTGAAATTTAGAACAAGAAGCGTTTTCATATCACATATAGACAAGACTTGTCAAATTGGCCTCTTCTTACTGGGTGGATTGTTTCAGTTCAAGAGAGATAAGTCTGTTGCAATAAACCCACAATTACTGATGCTGACAAAAGGAAACTCACACTGAAAACCTAATTGGATGATATCTACACAAGGAAGGCAATAGGGGGCTTGTTTATAGGGGTGCTCCAAAAAATTTGATTCTTGAAAGGATCCCGATTCTTAATGCCACGATTCCTGGATCGATTCCAAACTCCCAAGAATCGATTCTTCTTTGTATTGTTAAAAAAAAAAAAAAAGTACAGTGCACCTGAACGCAACATGCAAGATACCGGCTGAATAAGTGTCCAAATGTTCATGTCATTTGTGTACTGTACTGCCACGGTGCCACCACCTCTTGCACTTAAGAACTCTGGTTAATGTATTCCCCCCAAAATCTATAAATCCTTCTCAAAGTCTACAGATCCCCCCAGCCTATAAATCCATCTTATCTGAAGAACATAAGGGGGAAATTCCCCCCTTGTTTGCAAAATGTATTTAGGCCCTGACTGTAATACTTCATTAGTTGAATTTGAAGTTCAGCATTAATACATTTGCCATTTTTTGTCTTAGATTTACCTTTGTGTGTTATTGCAATATAAAACTACATAATTGAGAATCGATTCTAGATTCTGGAATCGAGAATCGTTGGAATCGAGAATCGATTCTGGAATCGGATCGTGACCCCAGGAATCGGAATCGGATCGGATCGTGGCTTAGCCGGATCGGAGCACCCCTACTTGTTTAGATCTAAAGCAAAATGGATCGAGGAAGGAGAGATCAATTCATCTTATTTGTGTGGCCCGCGGTGGAATTGAAAAAAAAAATATATATATATATATATATATATATATATATATGGTATATATATTTTTTTACAGTGCACCTGAACACAACATGCAAGATACCCGCTGAATAAGTGTCCAAATGTTCATGTCATTCTGGCCAATACTCCACTTCTGTTATAACATTTCAGTCTGGAATATGGAATATCTTTCAATAATCTTTATGACTAAAAGGCTAAAAGTAATCTCATGTGTAAGAAATGACTGTTCTACAGTCATTTCTTGTGGCCCTGGGTCCTAGAGTCTAGAGCACACATGAGCAAAATGCAGCCCCAGGGCCGGACTCAAAGAAAAACAAAACGACCCCCAAAAAATCAATAAAAGGCAGAATTATGTTAATAAATCTCATCTGCTACAGCCATTGGCTTTGTATCACTATTATATCGGGAGATTAACAAGAAATTATCAATCACAACGGGAGAGAGGGTTAAAAATAGGGAGACTCCCGCGAAAATCAGGAGTGTTGGCAGGTATAATCTCCAATGTGTGGCCCTTCGCTTACTTGATGTAAGTCAGTATGGCCCTCAGGGAAAAAATGTTGCCCACCCGACATGGTAGGCCCGGGTCACCAGGTCACCATTGGTGTTGACGTCCAGGAAGCAGCTGGCAGAGTTCACTATGTGGGCCGAAGGGGAGTCCTCTGCCTGGCCGGGACCAGCAAACTTCTCACAGAACCTGGAGGAAGACCTGGACATTTGAGTTCCATCAGATTGATTAGAAGGAGCAACCATCCACGGCACTCACTGGTTAAACTGCTCCTTTTCAGGTTAAAGCCACATAGAGGTTACTTTAACATGTAATCATTACTGGAGCATGTCTTTGATTTTAGTCTTACCCCAACCTGGCATGTCAGTGACTTAGTGCTGACACAATGAAGTCAATTAATTGATTTGACTAATTGATTAATCATTAAAGTCATTTTATCAAGTAAAAATACCAACCATTACTGGTTAGAGCATCACAAATGCTAATACAGAGTAGCGCAGGAATGAGTCCTAAGACCTGCCTAAGACCCAAAGTCGATGGGATTTTTGTGTGTGAATGTTGGTTAAATGCCTGAAATAAGGTCTGTCTGTGGTTAACAACAGTTTATGAAACGGCAAACTTTGTGTTCAGCAAGATCATCTTCACAAATCAGGACCACTTTCATGATTTTTGAAGCGTAAATGTGATTTTTTTTTATCACGATTTTCAGAAAAGGCTTAAAAAATCATAAAAGTGGTCCTCATTTGTGAAGATGATCTTGATGAACACAATGTTCAGCGTTTGGAAAGAAAGAAGGGAATGGATCAATGATCACAATCACTTATTTGCCAAATATACAAGTGGCCACTAAAACTTGACTAAATAAAAACAGGATGAGGTTGACTAAATATGATAAAAACTAACAGGGACATTTGTCTGAAGAAGGTCCTTGTTGACCGAAACGTCAAAAATAAATCGACTGGGAGCAAGTCAAGCAGTGTGCGGACTCTATTTCTTTTTATACATTTGTCACAGGAGACACGACTTAAGACTCAATAAAAAAAAATGACGACAAATTTAACACTACAGCACTGCAGCGCAGACACGGCCAATTGTGCCTGTATGGACGTCAGAGCAAGCCGGAGGTAACACGGAGGCTCCAACCTGCGACCCTCATGTTGATAGGCAGGGAATCTACCACTGCACTTCCCAGACGCCAAACCAAAGCACCTTTCTTTTTCTTTCTTTTTTGTCGTTCTTTATACAGGGGGAGTCTCACTGAGAGCAATGCTCTCTTTTTCAGGAGTGCCCTGTTCACATTCACACACACATTCATACCTGAAGCTGACCAGTACAACCACAGTCTGATCTGTTGGCCACTGAGCAGCTCCACTGGAGCAGTTGGGGGAGCCTTGCTCAAGGGCACCTCAGTGGTGGTAATGAGGGAGGGGCAAGCGCTGCCTTTTCACTTTCCCCACCCAGATTTATCCTGCCGGGGAGCGCAGCTCGGCGGAGGGGGCGTGCAGCTCCTTGAAAATGTGACTCTGCGGCGTCAACTCCTTGTTGTGAGGAATGAGGAAATGCCATTTCCTCATTCAACAGTGCTTGTCCCTCATCTAGCAAAGCCTTCTGCAGGCTCACCGGAATGACTTTTGAAATGGAGGGACAATAAAATGTCCTCCCACCGACATGATTGCAAGTTCTTGGTAAACGACACGATAACGTTTTGGACGTGTACCGCAGCCAACGCGCCGAGTTAACGTTCGAGTATGCACAGTCTCGCTGTCGCCGCCATTCGGCGACAGGGCGCCAAGTCGAGGTTGCGCAGAACCATGCCGGTACAAGACAAGACTCTTGCACATAAGTACAAGAGTATCAGAGTCTTGCTCATAATGTGGCAGAGCTTCTTCTCATCTTATGGCCCACCTTTCTCAGCACGGGTAACCAGATCCTCCATCAGTCTTTCGTGCAGCGGATTGGAGGAATTGAGGCAATTGAGGAAGGCTAGTACACATGTGCGGGGCAACTGATCGTCCCTGTTACCACTGGAAGATAAAGATATAATTCAGCTGTGACAGCAGCACTGCAGGGGAGACCTCTAGTGGCAGTATAATGGAGAAGTATTACACATTACAACAAATAGAGAGGCCCAGAAATGAGTCCGGAAATCATCGATGCTAACACTTCCTGGTTCTTCACTGTTTTCGCCTATGGGATTTTTGAATGGGTTTTTGGCGCGATGCTTCTAATAAGGTCTCTGGGCAATGCAAGCTTAATCAAACGCGAACCAGTGTTCAGTAGGATAATCTTCACACATGAGGACCACTTTTATGAGTTTTTAAGCTTTTACGTGCCCGTTAAAAGGGCGGCTAGCTAGCAAACGGCTAAATGAGACTACACTGTTGAGTCGACGGCGATATTATACGTCAATAACGTCATCACTTCAAAGGACGAACACGGAAATTCTCTTTCCCTCACCTGGTTCAGCCCGGGGTAATCAGTGCACAGCAGCGCACACATCAACAACACTCCAGGTTGAGTGGTGACGTGACAGGGAAGCCTATGCGACACTGTGTGTAGTTCTGGATTAGTTTAGCATGAGCTTTTTACTTCTAGGGCTCGCATTTACACTTCAAAACTCATGAAAGTGGTCCTCATGTGTGAAGATTATCCGGCTGAACACTGGTTCGTCTGACCAAGCCAGAAGTACCGCTGCTGGGAATTGAACCCGGGTCTCCGTGGTGGTAGGTGAGTGCTTTTAACTCTACACTACCCAGACGTCCAATACAAACTTTGTGTTTATGGGACCCAGGACCCGCCATTTTGGTTTGGGTTCCCACCCCTCTATAATCTAAAGGGCAAAGCACCATACCCCTGCCTCTGTTCAATCACCTGTTTGAGGGTGGCAGTGAGCCTGTGAGTCTGTCAGCTGGAGCAGCTCATGGTGGAAGGCGGTGGAGACAAAACCTCTCAGCGCGGGCCAGATGTCATGGTGGCCAGATGTTGGTGGTGCTCTGCCCCTGCACCAGCTCCCAGTCTCTACACACAAGCAGCCAGCTGCAAACAAGATCACCAACACTCACTTCAGCAGATACTAACTCAGTTGTTATAAGAAATGTTTGCATACAATAACTAGCCAATGCTGAACAATTCTGTAACTGTTAGATCATTCCTATCACTTACATTTGAGGTTAAATTGATTGTGATCGTGCCACCACACCATTCAGATTTTGAATATGGCTGAACGATTTTGAAGAAATATCTAATTGTGATTATTGATATTGCAATTGCGATATGGTTAGCAATATCAGAGGGAATGATGATTTTTACATCATCATTTTTTTATTTTTATTTTGATTGATAAACATTAAAATTATTATGGCGTGATTTTTACGGGTATCAAACAAAGATGTTTTCTTATGTCTCTAGAATATGATGTTTGTAGGCCAGGACATCTCTGCAGCACGACAATATTTCATTTAAAATGGTATTTTAATACACATTTCTCCTTTGACAAATATTGCGCCTCCTGTGATTTGAAAATTGCAGTTGGCCATATTGTGATTTCGATAAAATTTCAATTAATTGTTCAGCCCTATCCAGGCCCATATGTGTCCTCGAAGATGCTGTCTGATGCCTCTGTGGCAACACTGACTGTCGGCCAGTAGGCTACCTCATACAACGCCACATACAAAAAAAATCTAAAGTATCCCTTTAACACCTCTCTCTCTCTCTCTCTCTCTAACACCTCTCTCTCTCTCTCTCTCTCTCTCTCTCTCTCTCTCTCTCTCTCTCTCTCTCTCTCTCTCTCTCTCGAGCTGATTAACGTGCCTTTATACTGTGGGAGTGAGTTTAACCAACCTACTCGCTACCACTCGGGACTCACGAGGAATCAGCGCTGATTCACTTCGGTTACACCTATAATGGTTTATCAGCTAATGGCTTTTATATCGCTTTTATATGTCCAGGCCCTATTCACAAGCTTCTAGTTTCTGTACTTTAGTAGTCTAGGTCGTGTAGTTTTCATGTGGTAGTCTAGCAGCCCTGCTCCACTACAGCCATCAGGCATTGAAGGAATGATTCCTTTACCAGCATTGAAAGATTGTGTTGTGTCCATTGGCTGCATCCAAGCTATAAAAAAATCACCCAGGTTCAATTCTCGATGGCTGACTCATGGATTCTCCCTCATTCAAGTCAAGTTGAATTGATTGTTTTCTGGTGTATCCATTCAAAAGTCAGTGTGCTCTGTGGAGCATGCACCATTGAAGTCAAAACCATGTGATGCTGGTCATGGAGCTCTAATGTAAACCAGGTATAATATAACCTGTGTATGTACATAGTTACATCATGTAACCTGTGTATGTACATAGTTGCATCATGTAACCTGTGTATGTACATATTTACATCATGTAACCTGTATATGTACATAGTTACATCATGTAACCTGTGTATGTATGTACGTAGCCTATTTACATCATGTAACCTGTGTATGTACATATTTGTGCCTGGGTGTGTCTTACTGGAGGTATCTGGATGTCCTCCAGCTGGCCCAGAGGAGTCTACATCTCTCTCTCTCTCACACACACACACACACACACACACACACACACACACACACACACACACACACACACACACGAGTCATTAGGAAACAAAAAATAACTTTTTTAACGCTAGCTAACGTTAGCAGTGCAAGTCTTGCCGATATGCTAACTGACCTAAACTCCTTGTTAATGTTTGTTTTATTCACAGGCAGCATTGTGTAACTTCCATAAGAAATGTGCTGAACAAATACAGCTGGTTTATTAACATTATTAACTTAATATAACGTTAGCTAGCAGCGTTAGCCGACTAGTTAACGTTACTTAGCATACAAGCACGAGCAAGCTGTTACGTTAGCTAACGTTAGTTGATGCCCACTGAATGAAAGGTTATGTTTTTTGCTACAGTAATACAGTGGAAATGAATAACTTCACTCCAAAGTTAAAGTACCGTACAAAGTTGTTGACACAGACCTTGTCGTCTGATGATTTCTTGCTGGTGTTGTATATTTCCCATTCTTCTTCTTGTGTGTTTGCGGTAAATTCGTCCCACAGGTTTAACGTTACTGCCCTCCAGTGGTTACACCCGTGAACACCTTGGGCATCTTGCTGTATGTGTATGGATAGGAATTATGCTGTTATAATATCTCAAAAACTATAGCCTACAACACATCGCTTATATTTTTGACTTACCGACAATGAAAGCGATTACATTTCCTGTTGGGTAGTTGACAGCTGGTCAGATTAGACATTCATCTCTGCTGTGCCAATAATGAAGTTTCCTCCAATCCACAGCTGAGGTATAAACACACACACACGCATATACAAAAAGTAACCTATTTTGTAGACATATATCTAGGCCATTTAATAATCTGAGTTATTTCGGTTTTGTAGCCACAGGAATAGTAACCACAACCAGGACTTGGAAGTGCCAATGCTGACTCAGCCAAACTGCCGTGTGCACCACAATTATGACTCAAGTGTTTCTGCTGAAAGTCAGATTGACTCATTGTCATCGCAAGGCTGGCAAATATGAGCCTTCAAATACAAGTTGCATGTAGCAATTGTAGCTTCGCCTCTGGATCCACTTTTGTAGTCAAAATCCATGTGGTCAGAATCAGAAATCACAATTAAAAAAGAAATGAAACTCCAGCCTCGGGTTGAGTATCACTGACTGAAGGCAAATAAAGCTAAGCGCTCCTACTGTATGTCCGTGATCATCAGTCTGGTCGCCAGAATAAAATGTGATCATTGTACATTGAACAAAACTTTAGAAGCATAAAAGCAGAGGAAGGTGCGTTGTCGAGCTTGTTCGACTGGTTAGCGATGCCTCATTCTTGTTGGCGATGCCTCATTCTTCTCGAGCTCCGCACGGCTCTGGCTGTTGTCATCTCCGTATCCAGGTCAAACGCCCAAGCCAAACGCTCTACACGGTTCAACCCCCCTCTGCCTGAACTACACTCGTGAACGAGCCCTATTTATACCTCTCAGACCAAACAGCATCTGTATCATGGTGTCACTTACGTGACATCTTTCATTCATTCACCAAATATATAACAATACAATGACATAAAACTAACGTGTTTTACGGACTCATATATCCATCTTTTATTTTAAAATGCAGTTTATATGAGGATTAATCGGCGATTTGATGTGCTAAAAGTGCGCCCGTGGAATTGTGGGTAATGTTGTGGTCATGTGACAACGTGCATGAGGAAAATCACTAAACGTACGCAGCACATGAGTGAATTTTCTGAAGAGAAAGCAGAAAGGAGAGGGAGAAATAGACAGCAGCAAAGCTTAAAAAAAAGCTCAACTTTATGAGCTAGCAGTAGCAGTTAGCAGCAGCGCTACTACTAGTAGCAGCGAGCAAGAGCACCTGCAGGCCGCTATCCAGTGCCGCCTGCGCATGCGCTGTGCTGTGCGGTGGCCGGTGGAAGAAAACAGACGTGACGTCACAAATGGCTCGCAGCAACACCAAGCGAAAGTACTCGTCTCTGCAGTGCACATGGTCACAGACTCACAGGTGAGTTTCAAAGGGAAATACTGGAACTAGCGTTAGCTTAGCGTTAGCCTGCTAAATCAAAGATGCTAAACATATATAACTGAACTGGCTAAAAGTAAAATCTTAATTTGGAAGCTTGTGTATTTCATTTGAAGGAATGGTTCAAATCATGTTAAAATGTGAGCTGGTTGTTTTACGTTAACCCGTCTGACAGCCTACGAGACTTTACAAACAAAACTATCAAACTAGCGTCAGCTAATGGGGATCCGTTTCAATAACCAGACCCATGGCATTCATTTGTTAACTCACTATTACTTTAAAGGAAATATATTACCGTTATATAATTTTTACATAGAATGATAGCAATCGTATGTGTGTTCAATATTGATTGAAATCCTCACCATCTGTGCCCAGTCAACATCCAACAGCTCACCCAAAGTGATGCATTTTCAAGGCTTTCAAAGTGGCTACATTACCTGTTCACAATAATCATAGCCTACATAACTGTAAGGAAGTTGCATCTTCCACTTATTATGTGCTGGGTTATTTGAATTGGAACACACAGGGATTTTCCCCTTTGGGATTAATAAAAGTACCTACCTGATTGATCAGAATCACAGAGATATTTTATTGGGGCATTACCTAGCTGAGGTAGTAATGCAGCGATCAAGTACTTAGCAATTGAACAACACAGAACAGAACATCGCTTACGGTATTTATATCTTGGCATGTATGACATCACTGATGACATCACAACTGCACTTATGACATCGACCTCATGGACTTGACCTCCATAATCTGTCACTCCGCTGTGAGGTCATCAATGTTGTCACTGCAACTATGAGGTCATCAATGATGTCATAAGTGATGTCATAACTGCAGCTGTGATGTCATAGGTTATGTCACCATTGTATCTCACTATTATCACGTGCTAATGAAACCCTCCATTCTCTCTCACCAGGCACAACAAAGGAGAACCCTCTCAGCCCTGGCTTTGTGCCAACAATCATTTCCTGTCGGTTCACCTGACAAAAGGAAGAGGCTCTACCATGTTACACTAGTTTGAACAGACCCAAGCACTGAAAAGAAAACGCCAGCAGTATGGACAGAGACCGAGAATGCACAAGAGGCTCATTGTCTTCAAATGTGAGTTCTTTGGTGACTCAACAAATGCATTTAAATAAATGTTGTCAAATGGCTACATGCGTGTCTTGTGTGGCCTAAAGGAGAGCTGTAAAGTACAACTTGTAAAAAAAAAATGGGTCAGGTTATGCATTGTGGTTAGTGGTATATTGCTTAATCAACAATTCATAGATTGTTTTAAACATCAAAAGGTTTTATTAGAATACATTACATTTCAGACCATGTTGCTTCTGTACAGTTTACCCAACACTTTAAATATATATTTTTTTTTAGCCCAATACATTTTTAAAAGCCCAATAAAAGCTCCTTATTGGGCTCCTTAAAGAGCTTTTATTGGACTGTTTTCTTTAAGGAAAGTGTGTAATTCTATTTCCTATTTTCTATATTTCTATGTTGGTATTTCTATGTACTTGCTCTATTTTAATGATGTGATTCTCTAGCTAAACTTCCTGACTGATCATAGCGGGACCATTGCCCGTGCTTCCCCCTTTTTCTGCTTGGAGCTTACTACTGCAGCATTAAGAGCTTCCAAAGCATCTGCTATATGTTTCACATATCTTATATGTATTTGTTTCCTATACTACTGTTTTGTGGTGTATTTGGAAAGAAACTATTTGCTGAATTTTTTGGCTTAATTGATTGTGTTTCCGGATGCTACCTGTATATAATTGTCATTTCCGCCTTATGTATCACAACGCTGAAGAAGGCCTGTTGGTTTAAATGTCCGTTGTGTATGGTCTCGATGACGGAATAAAACCTTGAAAGGACATTCATAGCGTGCTGGCGTTCCTTGTTGATTTGACTGTTACTTTTGTGCCGTGCACCTGAAGCTTTTTTATTATTGGTGAATATATATATATATATATATATATATATATATATATACTGTATATAGGTATATACATAATCAGTGTTGGGGAGTAGCGAACTACATGTAGTTGAACTACATTTTGTAGTAGCTTGCTGGTGGTTCAACAACATTCATATTTGCGTAGTGAGTCAAGTAGTTAAACTACTTTTTGGTCATTTTGGTGTAGTTTAAAATACAGTGTATGAAATCTTCTCCCTTCTCATTCCTGGACTTCTGATGGATGGTGCTCAGTCTCTCTGGCTATGGTCCAGCAAGTGAACTGTGTTGCCCAGAAGCATGCGAGACCTCCAAGAGAAGGAGCATGTGAGACCTCCAAGAGAAGAAGCATGTGAGACCTCCAAGAGAAGGAGGTGATGAAGACATTTCAACAGAAGATCAGGAGATCAGAGTGGAGACCTGCCTGACGGGGTGAATCCTGAAGCTGTCACCCGCTCCATGGCTTAAGATGGAAAGTTTGATGTGCTGAGAAGAAGGCTGACAGATAAATGACCATCAGTCAAGTCTGGATGAAAAGATGCCGCAGTCCCTCGACTCACAGACAGGGAGCAGCATTGCATGCAGGTTTATTGCAGACTCACAGTACTAAAATACAGACCACACAATGAAATGAGACTTTTTGTTGACATGTTTTGATTTGTTTGACCTGCTGTTTCCTTTGCTAATTCATTATAATATTGACTGACTGCAGATTTGCTTCCATAATCTTAATAGTTTATCTTAAACTGCAAAAATCCAATGTTTGTTTGTTAAAATCTTTGTCCCACATTAGATGCTGTCATCAGTGAGTGACATCACTGATGATGTCATAAGCATTGTGACACGCGGCAGGTGAGCTGTGTATGCAAGGTCATGCAGCAGGTGAGGCCGAGCCTAGGAATTTCTAGTATATAATATATATAAATATATATAGCTACGCGCTGCACGTTTATTGCGTGTCCCAAAAAAAATTGCCATTAAAAGGAATTTGCGTTAACGCTAACATTGACAGCCCTAATATATATTTTTAATTCTCATTGGCCCTGCTTGGTGAAATGGTTTGCACATTCTTTTACCACATAGTCTACAAGAGTGCAGCAGATAAGTGATTGTACATTAATGAAGATTCTTTAGGCTATTCCATTTATTTCTATTGTGCAAGTATTGGGATAGACATATTATTTTCATATGGCAGTTTTGGATATACTCGTTCAGTGAAATCCTGTTTTGTAATGACCCTTCTTCATGGAGTTTTCACACCTGGCATCAGTCTGGAATAAGGTTGAGCCAACTTGATGCCCAATCTGAGGTGCTGATCAGAATTCCAGGGCGCCTGACAAGATGAACATGTGAAGACCATGGGACCACAAGAAACCCCTGCTAATCCAGAATATTCAGCCCCCTTAAATCATCATGACCTTTCCCCTTCGTCTTTAAATCCCAGCGACCCCACGACTGTGCCCGACCCTGAGCACACATTCTTAACGTTGAAGAGAATGAGGATCTCAGAGGGGGGTCGTTTTGGGGGTTGAGAGAGGGAGCCGACGTATAGAGGGTGAAAATGGATATCAACCAAAACCATGCAGAACCTGTATTTGGTCTAATTGGTGTGTGTGTGCGTGTGTGTGTGTGTGTGTGTGTGTGTGTGTGTGTGTGTGTGTGTGTGTGTGTGTGTGTGTGCGTGCACCTTGTGTGTGTGTATGCGCCGCATAGGCGTGTGCGTGTCATGACTCCAAGTTCAAGCACCCAGTGTGGGCTTCCTTCTATCAATAACCCTAAACCCCCAAAAAATGGCTCCTGTGAAAGGCATCCATTGACCCCAGCCGTAACTGAGTGACACCCCATGGCGTGGCGCCAGCACACAAATGTTTCATTTGTTTATAAGCTGACAATCACAGACAGAGAAGCACTCAGACCACTGTTACACACACACACACACACACACACACACACACACACACACACACACACACACACACACACACACACACACACACATGTGGACACACGCATGTGCACACACAAACATGTATGTGCACACACACACGCACGCACGTGCACGTTCACTCTCTCTCTCACACACACACACACACACACACAATAATGTATTATCAACCTCTCAGAACAACCCTGTCCCAACCACACACATAAACATACATAAACATGTCTTCTTCTTCTTCTTCTTCTTCTTCTTCTTCTTCTTCTTCTTCTTCTTCTTCTTCTTCTTCTTCTTCTTCTTCTTCTTCTTCTTCTTCTTTCTTCTTCTTCTTTCTTCTTCTTCTTCAAATGTACAAAGATGACAGATGTGTATATATATAAACCCCCTTTTCCAAATGGATTTCCCATGCATTTGCAGTTACAGTCATTTTGTAAGTGATTATAGTACAGTATGTATTTATACTGGCCATTAAGGAAATCGTCTTTCAACCGCCGCTCCATCACAGTGTTGATAGTAACATGGGTCTGGATGAAAGACTGAGTAAGGGAAGGTGCTGTACAGAGGGGAGAGAGACATAGAGAGAAAGAGAGAGGGAAGGTACTGTACAGAGGGGAGAGAGACATAGAGCAAGAGAGAGTGAGAGTGACACAACATCAATACGTCTATTTTCCTTTGACTTCATTACAGTGATAGGTTGAGACAACCCAAGAGAACAGTGTTTTTAGTCAACTGAATCATTCTATTGTTTTCTCTTATGATTTCCCCCATATGGGTCAAAGCACTAACCAGCGCCGATAACATATTATAACCCCAAGGAGATTTGCTATGTAAATATGCAGAGAAGTCGCTCAACACTCGGCACTAATCACCGTGGGTCTGAGTGAACACTCCAGTGGCTGCTAGCTTGATGCGCTGATAATAGCCGGCGTGAAAACAGCAGACACACGTTAGCTTATTTGTGTAAGGCTGTGAGGGATTAGCCAGAGCTACATCACATAAACAATCACATTCTGGGCTTGTTTGAACAATGGAAAAGTGATTTGACCTTGTGGAGTGAAACGTGTAGATGGATGCATGGAAGGACAGACAGACAAATAAATTGATAGATGGGTTGATGATGATGATGATGATGATATGGTTGGTAACAGATAGATGATGCATGGGAAGCTGGAAGGAATTAATTTAATAAATAAATGCATGAATGGATGAATGAAAGCAAAGTAATTTTATGGTTAGTGCAGATTATACTTATTACTTCTGCCATATGTAATGCCAAAAATACAATTTGTATTTTCATATGTCTCAGAAATCAGATGTACAAACTAAGACACACACACACACACACACACACACACACACACGCATGCGTGTGTGTGTGTGTGTGTGTGTGTGTGTGTATAAAATTGTATTTTATGTTTCAAGTAGTATTATAGTCAATAGATTAATAGTACGCCTATGAATAAATGACAGAGGTTCACTTCCTTTAGTTTTTTTACTTCTACCGTTGCATGTATTGTGCATTTTATTTTTTCAAAATAAAAGTGCCACGATGCTGCCACTAAGATAACAGTTGTATTTGCCCCATGCCAAAGTATAATGTACGATAAGCAAAGCAGAAAATGAGGATGGGACTTGGCAGCAGGACACACCGTGCAACAAGAAATTCAAGTACAAGTCGATTTGAATTCTGTGGGAAACACTGGATGTTTGCAAAGTGCTTAATAACTTCATCATTTGCTTTGAAGTAAACAAAATTAAAGCGTTACCTGTTTAAAAAGGGCAATCACCACTTGCAACAATATGCTCTATTTTGAATACAATCTGTCTTTTTAAAAAATACATAAACGAGTGATTTTAAAACTTTCGCAAAGACTTAATGATTTCACAAATAGCCTAATTCAAAAAGAGGGTTATATTAAATTTGACCATCTTAACTATTTTACTTGATGATTGGCCAGTATCTCAATATAGCCAATCATGTGGTATTCTGCTTTAAAGGCTCTTAGGGTGAAAGGGCGTTGGCAGTATAAGCTATATTGTAATAAATAACTTCTGATACCAATTTATCCAGAATAATTAAGGGGATCCATTTTAACCTCATGCAAACTACCTTTGGGTCAAGACAGGGCTTTGAAAAACATACGTCTAATCTTTGATGCCATATCAATAGTTTCTACCTCTAGTTGTGTGTTCCACAGGAAACAGACGTCTGCGCGGACATCTGCTTTCAATTCCTGCAGGTTTACTTTGTCCATTCTGGCAACCCCAGCTCCGGTCCACCGTGGTGTGTTTTCAGCTCCGGTCCACCGTGGTGTGTTTTCAGCTCCGGTCCACCGTGGTGTGTTTTCATACGACATATTTTCTTATTTGATAGTGTTTTAAGAAGCCGTCCATTCAATATTTTAAAGAGGATATCTGTCGAGAGCTGACTTTTCAGATTGTGATGAATGAGGGCATAAACGGCCACTTTGGCTGGACATACATATAGAGCGTTACAGTACATGTGGAGTGAAAATCACATGGAGGATGATGATGATGATGATTGACTGATTTTAAAATCGGTTCTGTATCAACGGGTGCAACAGATTTGAATTCATGCCCTGAGATTCACCAAACTAAATGAATACCAATAGATGAACAAATTCTCATAATTGCTGCTGCTCTTGTGTGTGTGTGTGTGTGTGTGTGTGTGTGTGTGTGTGTGTGTGTGTGTGTGTGTGTGTGTGTGTGTGTGTGTATCTGCGCGCATGCGCATCAATCACAGAACAAGTTGATTAAAATCACTTTGGTTGAAATACTATCCTCCAGCTAATTCAGGTCATGTCTGTCATGCTGAACTCGTGGGTTTGGAACAGCAAAATGGCCCAAGCTATCGTCTTTGCTAGCTTTGAATGACACTGTTATGTGTTTTATTGAGCGTGTGTTAAGAGGTTTCAAGAGATGTGAAAACTATATTTTATCAAGCGAGAAATACTTTTGAAATTCATTGAAAATACCACTCAAATTTACGGAGTTGTCCAAGGATACTGAAATATTTTACTCAAGTAGGAGCACTACTGTATATCTATCTCAGTAGAAATGACACAAAACTACACACGCGCACGCGCACACACACACACACACACACACACACACACACACACACACACACATGCACGCATGCACACACACACAAATGAGCAGCTTAAGAAAAGAGTCACATGTCTTTTCAGTTTCAATTTGGACTGATGGAATTCACACCATTGTTTACTCAATGATTTCACTGGTAAATGAGCTGCAGAATCTGTCAGCACGAGTGCTCTGTAGGAGGCCATTAAATGAGTGACCTGCCCCTTTATTTGTTTATTCTAGTATAGAATGACTGAGTGACTTAAAGGGTATGTTATTATAAAAGTGTTGTTTTACACGGAGCGGATAAGATCTATTTTTAGAGTCACATATTCTACAGTCTGATCTATGGGCTTATGCGGTTTGCTTTGGGTAAATGTAGGACTTCAGGCTCTTTCTAGCTCTTTTTGGTATCTTTCTCTGTCTTTCACTCACATGATAGTTACAGACATGTAATAATCTGAACCTTTCTATATTGCACATTAGATCAATAGAGAAAGTATTTGTCTCGTTAGAGGGACATTCAGACAATTATAACTAATCAATTGCGTAAAAGGAAACTGCACCCTCAGGTACTCTTACACTGATATCATAATATAGGTTACAGTCTATCATTATTCTGTGATGTTCAATGCAAGGTCCATTACCAATAGTTGTTTTTTGAAGTGTTATTTTTGTTTGTTTGTTTGTTTGTTTGTTTGTGTGTTTGTTTTTTCCTGGGGCAAACTTTCCTCGTTGTGATGTAAGCACTCAAAAATTTTTTGCAAGGAGATACACTATGTACCATATTAATAAAAAAATAAAAAATTTAGACACAGCCAACATTTAATCAATTATAATTAATAACTAATTAATAACTCATTCTCATTACGTTTTCCAACTGCTCTTTGATGGCATCTTTACATTTACATAGACAACTATGCAGTCTTATTTTTATGTTCTTACCGTAATATGATTCTTACAGTTTGTCTTTTTAAAATACTTGAGCCTACACCAAAATCCACAACATCTTCCAACTCACCGAGCACTCCTAAATCAAAGCAGCAAACTAACAAGTCAACTGGCTTTCCTTTCCTGTTGATATAACAAATCAATTAGCTCTCATTTCCTGTACATCTGAAGAATCAATTAGCTCTGGTTTCCTGTTTGTTTCCTGCAGGATCAACATTCCCTGGCGGAGCAGCAGCCTTGTTTGTGGCAGCCCACATACACACATCAAACAGCTTCTAAAAGCTGCCTTATCACAGCACGTTAACCTCACATAAACACACCATCAACCCTGGGTCAAGGCAGGACATGGTGTGTTTGTGTGTTTGTCTATGTGTACGTGTGTGTGTGTGTGTGTGTGAGGTCTGGTACAGTAGGTAGGTACGGGATCGGGTGTCTGGGTCGTGTAGAGGTAAAAGTACTCACCTAGCACCTTTATGTGGTTACCTTTTCAGGTGTTTCAGGTGACTCAGCTTCTTCTTCTTCTGCTCCTCCTTCAACCATGTGCCATCCACACATAGTACGCCCCCCTGAGGCTGTAATGGAACTTCAGCCTGCGGATCACATTTGGTGAAACTATCAAGCGTTTATCAATGGCTAAATCACTTTGCTAATTTGGATGTGAAACAACAGTGGGTACTAATTTCTACTAATAAGTACTAAATATGAATTCATATTTGACTAAGCACCTATAAATAATGCTTCATACTTTTCCAGTGTCTAAGTCCAAAATGTGTCAAGACCTGACAATGATCAAATTAATTTCCCAGACCTGAGTAGAAAGTGAATTCCTGTTGATTTTTATGTGTCACAAAGTACATCAAAATCAGATTTTAATCTAGATAAATATTTTATTGTTTTCAACTTTATAGCAAAAAAATATTACAATCACCTCATGCCACATAAGTGAAATGCGAATGACAGAAGACCTGAAAGAATTACGCTGTGTGTGGAATAGCAGTATGTATTTGAAACTGACTTAATCATTACTGTCATTTGGAAATGTACTTGAAAACACATTTGAAACCATAGATACATATTTGGACATCACAGTGACTGCAAAATAAACACTGGGAGTGATTTATGTGACCTACAACTATAGTTAAATAAATTAAACAAATAATCTCTATGTGAAAAAAAAAAAAAAAAATCTTTCAGGAAACACATACAGCAAAACCACTGATAACACTGATACATAAACAATACAATCATCTCTCCCTTCCAAACATTTCACCTCAGAGAGACACGTGACACGGGCTATGGTGGTTGTTCCTGATTTCTTTTTCAAAAAAATATACTGCATATCTATTTATATATATATATATAAACAACAACAACAACAACAACAACAACAACAACAACAACAACAACAAATCTTTTGATAATTTTCTTTTTTTAGATTTCTAAAATACATCTATAATATGTAGAAACAGTATGTACAATTTCCCCCCACAGTATTACGCAACGCTAAACAAATTCTTCTGAAAAGGGAAGAATAAATTAAGGTTGGAAGAGAAAACCTCTGTTTGCGAGGGCAGGGGATTAAGAGCTGATAGAGTCTGTCATAAACGCATACACACACACCTACACACGCACACATACACACACACCTACACACACGCACGCACGCACACACACGCACACCAACACGCACACACAAATGACATACAGTAACGATGCAGTTGTGAGTATTGACGGTATTTTAACATTCCTTGACGGTTCCTTAATGTTTGAACTAAACTAATGTCTATTTACTCTACAGTCGGTTCAGCGAGATGGCACCTTCTCAGAGACATTGGATGTTGAATGATGGACCGTCGGTCACAACATCAGAGCGTGTAACGGTCCATAATGTCCAATAAAAACTCCTCCGCTTGCCTTTGCCGTGTTTCTCACGCTGTACGCTCGCTCCGGGTTTCGCGCGAGCGTCTGATCGAAACCGCATGAAACCTCGTGCTCGGCGTTCCAACAAAGCCGCACGTTATTATAAAACTCCATGTTCATTGGGACCTCATGTTCTATTGACGCCATTTAACCCCGATGACACCAGCAATCCGTGGAGTTTCGACTGTAGAGTGGCACTTCTGGTTAGACTCAAATTCCATGTTCTTAACCTCACGAGACATTTTTATGTTAATGCATGTTGTATTGTGAATGGACAATGTGACCTAGGATTCCATAAAACCAGCTCCAGCTGCAGCAGAGCACGCAAGAGTCTTTCAACAACTCCGGGTGCCCATTACTCTCCGCTAAGATCTCTTCTAGATCTCGTGATCCCGTGATCAGACCCAATTATGACACCTCGTTAATTTGTGGAACAAGTCCTCTGCCATCGGGCGAGAACCTAGAGCAGCACGGTCCACGTCTTTCGGAGGAGTGTCAACAACGTGCAGAGAAACGTCAGTGAGGAAGATGACGAGGAGGAGGAGGTCGATGACGAAGGTGTGTGGTGGTAGTTGTAGTGGCTGTGGACTCGGTCGGGCGGCTGCACTGTGATGTAACCGTTGATGATGCGTACCAGCGGGGGAGGCGGAGACTGGACCATAGTGCTGAGGGGGGGAGGAGAAAGGAGAGAGGGGAGGTTATTCAGACATCGATTTCCAGTCATTTCACAGTCTCTCCAGGAGTTGTGTGTGTGTGTGTGTGTGTGTGTGTGTGTGTGTGTGTGTGTGTGTGTGTGTGTGTGTGTGTGTGTGTGTGTGTGTGTGTGATTGTTGCGATCAAAAATGCTTGATTTTGCAGCGGCTTTACTCAACAAATTGCAACACAATTTTTTTTCTGTAAAATTGAAAAAAGTTGTGATTCTTTTAACCACTCCCCCCCCTCTTATTTATGTCGATGCTCCCCCCCTAACTACTAACTAATGGCAACCTTTTAAAAAAGGAATGCAATTTGCGATTTCTTTCTTTCTGTAAAATTTGCGGGAACTGGCAAAAATGGCAAGTTGCGTTTTTGCAGAGAAATCGTGGGAATCTTGACAAACTGCTAGCTCCTGCAAATATTGCGGAGAGCGGTTGAATTTGCATTAATTACTGCGATCGCACAAATCACGATTTCCTGGGGGGGACTGTTTTCCGTTATAACACACGCTGCTGCTTGAGGTTTGAGCTCTGTGATTGGTCGCAACGCATTTTGAGTGCAAACCGTTTGCTTATGAAGGGAGTGACCATAGCAATAGTCACAAATCTGACCCAGACGCTTGAGTGAAGGCAGACCGCCCGGCCCGGGACGAGGGGAAGAGACCGTCTTATTTCCAGACTGATTTCCTATTTTTAACGTGTTGCATGTGTTCTATCTCTGCCCTGCTAGGCCACTGCATTGTTCATATGAAAGGAAAATCATAGTCATAGTCTGCAGAAGTCTCCCTAGTCTCCCTTACAGTACGTTCCTATATTGTCCACAATGACCAGAGAAAAGATGGCAGGGACTACAGAAGGAAAACAATGGAAATAACAACGATGCCCGCGGGCTACAGAGGAGACTTCCAAGACAAAGGAAACCACTGCTAACATCGCATCGGCCAATTAAAAGAGATTTCACTGATACGTGGGTGACGGGAGTGCAACTCATTGGTCAGCTAAGCCAAACTCTCCATCTGTCTGCTCGCTCCCCTCCCCTCCCCTCCCCTCTCTCCGGGTTCACTTTCATACTCTCTATTTCGGTCTCTGTCTCTCTTTTCTCAATAAGACTATTAACACATTGACTGCCAGCCGTTTTTTTTTTGCTGTAGGTAGCTTCTGCCAGGCCGTTTTTTGAGGATTCTGGCTCATTTTAAAAGAGCCGAGGATTCTTTTCTGCTTGGAGTTTGTGAACACAAAGTTCAGAAAAGTACTAATAGAATGTGTGCTTTCTCTGTCTAAAAGAGTTAGTTTGTAGAGTTAGTAGTTATGTAGATATTAGCCGTTGAGTACAGCATGGTTTCAGCTGTCAGAGTGAAAGCTGAGATAATCGCAGTTTTGTGAAATTCAATCAAACAGGCAGAACAGTCACTTTAACCATTTATTTTTGGCATCAGTGAGAGATCAGACATCCAAACAATATAGTTCCGAACGCCCTCTCCTTCAACTCCTCCCTCCGTGGGCGTGTCTAGTGGCTTTCAGCCTGCGTTTGTCACAAGCGAGTGCTCTGCTGCTGCTGCTGCTGCAGCGAGTTCGAGCAGCCTCCCTCCCTGGCAGCGAGTTTGAGCAGCCTCCCTCCCTGGCAGCGAGTGTGGATAGGGCTCACTCGTCTCTTGGGTTTGAGAGCCCCGATGAAGCCCCGTGCGACTCTAGGCTTATGCTAATTTGCAATCCCCCGTGTGCTGCTGCTGGCGCGGCCCGAGAGCGGCGAGTCTGGTGACTGATGACTGTAAAATCGGCAAGCTATTTCCTTGAGAATGGAGGAAGCAGCCGCGGGAGGCGGCTGCTTTTGGTTGACTTTCTCTCTGTCGGGAGGGCACCGTCGCCACCTAGCTGGTCGGTAAAATAGATTATACACATTCAATACTTCCAATATCTCCATAGGAGACGCGGGGGGCATTGATCCACGTAGCACCGTCAAAAAAAAAAAAAAAAATTTTTTGACGACTCAACTCGTCGTTGGCAGTGAACAGCTGGATTGTGTTTGACGACTCAACTCGTTGTTGGCAGTGAACGTGTTAAAGGCAATTAAATGATTTCTGTTGCTCCGTTTGATGTCGGGCCCTGCGGCGCTCGTGCGGTTCTGACTGGGACCCGGCCAGGCAAAACAAACACACACGTTCCTGAAGTCTGGTCCGGCTGCCAACGCACTAACTACAACAGCGGGCAGAGCCACTTCACCCAGGATTACAACGCTAACTCCAGTTTGGAAGACAATTGGTAGCATGTTGGTATTTCTCTTTTTCTGGTTTCATTTTATTTCTTTATTGGGGGTTTTTCCCCTTTACAGAGTCGGTCAATGTAAAAAAAAAAAAAATCTACAGTATGTAAAGAAAAGGAAAATAATACAAAGGGAGAATATTAAATATTGTCCCACATCCAATCTCCATCACCAAGTCTCCCTTTCGCCCCTCATCCCCTTCCTTCTCCCCACTCTGACCAAGAT
The DNA here is from genome assembly GCF_964638095.1 of Poromitra crassiceps. Lineage (NCBI taxonomy): Eukaryota > Metazoa > Chordata > Actinopteri > Beryciformes > Melamphaidae > Poromitra > Poromitra crassiceps. Next base: position 273,229 of record NW_028152206.1, read on the forward strand.
TTAAAAAATACATACAGTTATGAACACTGACATTGATCTATCCACAGACAGATGGAGAAGAAAAAGAGAAAAGAAATGGGCTGAATATTAGAGAGACTTGTCACAGACAGCATTTATTGTTCAAATGAGTAACTGTGGGATATTAAAAAGTGATGATTTAAAGCCACTAAATGTGATATTCAGCACGACTAGAAGCCAGCAATCCACTACTAGGCTATACTGTGTATCTGGCGAGACAGGCGAGTTATATTGTTGTGAGCAGTGAAGGAAGCCACACCCCTATCTGGAGGAAACCCCAGGGGAGCACAGGGAGAACATGCAAACTTGACGAGCCCACCTGGGCTTAGCAGTCCGCTCTGTCATGTATTTTACCCGACAAATCTGATGCTACAAACAGAATATAATGTCTGACTCACTTCGCCCAGCCCCCAGAGCAGAGAACCTGGCTGGCAATACAGTAGCCTGTATTGGGAAAAGTGCGTTTAGACAAGAAGATATAATTATTGAGAAAATATGCATATATTATGAATTCATTCACAAAGTAAAAATATGCAAATAATTTTGCACTGTGACCGTTTGGATCTTATATTTTAGCCTGTAACACACTCTCTCTCTCTCCATGGTCTTTTCTTTTGATCTGTGTTGTGTATGAAATGTGCTATGGACACAGACAGGGTCTAAAGGGTTTGGAGAGCAAAGCGTTGGTCAAGGCGAGGTGTAGCCAGCCATGTTTTAAAAGCCACATAAAATATATATTCTTTCCTTTTGTGAAAAGAAAACCTTTGCTGTCTCCGACTCACTGCTGGATACAAGAACCATCTATTCAAGTATGCAACAGGAACACTATAGATCCCAATGAACTTACCACAAGTTTGACACTATTCACCTTATTCCTGGACTTACGTTTCCCATGATTCTCAGCGGTTGCCGGTTGTCGACTTCCTGTTTAAAAAAAATTCACTAGCAAGTAAGTGCGCGCCGCTGTCAAAGAGTGGGAACATTTGGCTTATGATCCGAAATGGCTAAAAATAGTAACGTTGTGTGGTTGCATAGCGGCGATATTTTACAAAAACGAGGTGAATGTCAATTCACTCGTACTGTATGGGCTTATTTTAGCCGAAATTGCTAAAAAATAGTATGTGGTTGCATAGCGGCAGCTTTTGTTTTGAAGGCTAAACGTCCAAACCGGAACTCTTATTATTTGGTCATTGAACGTAGCTTTTTTTTTTTTTATATATATATTTTTTTTCCCAGATTTTTTTATCCCCCATTAGTGCTAATTTATATTTATCCTGGTTGCTGCTCCACCCTCTGCCGATCTGCGGAGAGCCGAAAACTGGCTCCATGCTTCCTCCGAGACATGGGCAGTTAGCCAGCCGCTTCTTTTCACCTGACAGGGGAAGCTTCACCGGTAGGACATAGCACGTGGGAGGTTCACGCTATTCCAACGAGTTCCCCTCCCTCTGAACAGGCGCCCCGAACGATCAGAGGAGGCACCACATCAGCAACCAGGATATTGCATGTTTTGGTGAAGGGGGTTCCTATATGAAGGAAACCCCCGGGAGGCACGGGGAGAACATGCAAACTCCACACAGAAAGGCCCTTTTGACGACCCCACCAGGGCAGTGGGCACTCGAGGACATGCGGACGGGCACGCATTCCTTCAGCGCTCACAGCGTCCCAGGTGGGAATCGAACCCAGGACCTTCGAGCTGTGAGGCGACAGCGCTTACCACTGCACCACCGTACCCTGAACGTAGCTTTAGCGGTCTCTCTCTTTCAACATTCAAGATATCTCCGTTGTACAATTATGCACGTGTGAAATTATTGTGCTGGGGGGCTCCATTACAAGACATAGGTAGGTACAAAGTCACAACAATTATTATGATTATTTTCAGTCGCATTTGCTATGAACGGTGCTGGGTGGAAACAGGCAACCGGCAGCTGGAAACAGGGAGGGAGGGTGTCATGGAAGTGCCCACGGTCTCATCAGGAAACTTGGGAATAGCTTCCCATTAAATTAGGAACAGTAATAGTTCAGAAGCTGTTCTTCAGTATACAAAAGTGCCAAAGTGTTTCCCTGTAGAACAAGTGCTTTGTGGAGAGAAACTCAACTGAATGGATCAGTTGATGATCTCATAACTGTGATGAAAAAGACAAACACATCTGCACCTTTCATTCAGTGTCCAAACATTTCACATCACGATTTCCACATCAACCTCAAAGTGAAGTGTTTTCATCACTGGCATTAAGCTCGCACTTCATATTTACTTTACTTTGATTGGCGCTGGCGAGCTACAATGCCTGCAGCTCTTGGCTTTAGTTCATAGATGGATGTTAAAGCTGACCATTATTTCAGATAACGTGAAGAACAGATATTTGAGGCGTCCTTTTAGCTTTATTTCTGTCAATAATAAGACCGTTTCAGAAAAGTCTTTTTTGAAGCAGGTTTATTTGGGTAGAGCTGTACTACACAAAGCTGCCAGCAGGTTTATTTGGGTAGAGCTGTACTACACAAAGCTGCCAGCAGGTTTATTTGGGTAGAGCTGTACTACACAAAGCTGCCAGCAGGTTTATTTGGGTAGAGCTGTACTACACAAAGCTGCCAGCAGGTTTATTTGGGTAGAGCTGTACTACACAAAGCTGCCAGCAGGTTTATTTGGGTAGAGCTGTACTACACAAAGCTGCCAGCAGGTTTATTTGGGTAGAGCTGTACTACACAAAGCTGCCAACAGGTTTATTTGGGTAGAGCTGTACTACACAAAGCTGCCAGCAGGTTTATTTGGGTAGAGCTGTACTACACAAAGCTGCCAGCAGGTTTATTTGGGTAGAGCTGTACTACACAAAGCTGCCAACAGGTTTATTTGGGTAGAGCTGTACTACACAAAGCTGCCAACAGGTTTATTTGGGTAGAGCTGTACTACACAAAGCTGCCAACAGGTTTATTTGGGTAGAGCTGTACTACACAAAGCTGCCAGCAGGTTTATTTGGGTAGAGCTGTACTACACAAAGCTGCCAGCAGGTTTATTTGGGTAGAGCTGTACTACACAAAGCTGCCAGCAGGTTTATTTGGGTAGAGCTGTACTACACAAAGCTGCCAACAGGTTTATTTGGGTAGAGCTGTACTACACAAAGCTGCCAGCAGGTTTATTTGGGTAGAGCTGTACTACACAAAGCTGCCAGCAGGTTTATTTGGGTAGAGCTGTACTACACAAAGCTGCCAGCAGGTTTATTTGGGTAGAGCTGTACTACACAAAGCTGCCAGCAGGTTTATTTGGGTAGAGCTGTACTACACAAAGCTGCCAGCAGGTTTATTTGGGTAGAGCTGTACTACACAAAGCTGCCAGTGAGGGCCTGGGAAGGCAGAAGGAAATCAGGTGCGTCGTGTGTGTGTGTGTGTGGCCATGCATCAAAGACAGCAGAGAATTACAGCAGTGTAGTCTCTCTCTCTCTCTCTCTCTCTCTCTCATACACACACACACACCCCCCTTAACTCTTTCTCTCTCTCTCTCATACCTGCAGAATCACACACACACACACACACACACACACACACACGCACACGCACACGCACACACCTTCTCTCTCTCTCATACCTGCAGAATTACACACACACACACACACACACACACACACACACACACACACACACACCTTCTCTCTCATGCTCTCATACCTGCAGAATCACACACACTGACACACACACACACACACACACACCCTCACTCTCTCTTTGGATCTGTGTTTTCTCCCACGCTCTCTCTCTCCTCTCTGTCACTTTGCTGTGGAAAGAAGTAGGCCTGGGAGGAGACCTCCCCCTACAGTGAACTCCTTCAACATGTTGAATATTACTGTAATATTAAAGTCATAGCTTGTCAGACATTAAAATATACAAACGAAGACGTGCACCAGGCACGCTTTGGAGCATAATTATGCACACACACACACACACACACACACACACACACACACACACACACACACACACACACACACATGGGGGGAAAAGAAAAGAAAACACATTTGCAGACATAATGTATACAAACATGCTTACAAGCCCCATCTGTTCCTGTGGAAACAGGCTGTATGCTTGGATTTCTCAAACATTGAACCCTTTTTAACCCTGATTGTGTGTGTGTGTGTGTGTGTGTGTGTGTGTGTGTGTGTGTGTGTGTGTGTGTGTGTGTGTGTGTGTGTGTGTGTGTGTGTGTGTGTGTGTGTGTGTGTGTGTGTGTGTGTGTGTGTGTGATAATCTAGTGGATCCCAGAGCCGTATATATAGAAGACTTGCGACATCTCCATTCACTCCAATGGACCAGTTTTTTACTCTCAAGAGTTCCAGGAAGTAAGGTCCTGGATTAAGCAGCACTGTCGAGTTGCAGCAAAATAGACAGTTTGTGTTGTACTTTGAAAGGGTTTTTCATCCCTTGAATCAAATTGTACATTATCAGCTTTATTTTAACATGCAAAAGTAGCGCGAGACCCATTCCTGGCTGTTCATTGGCTAATGAGTCTCGCATTTTGGTCCTCCACTGACGCCACTCTCTCTCTAGACCAGAGGTTCTCAAATGTTTTTCAGCCAAGGACCCCTTACAAGATAGAAAATATACCGGGGACCCCCTCATTCTGATTTGTGATTTTGGGCTAAGCTTAATTGTTTCCACGGTAACGTGCTTGACTTTTAATTTGATAGGTTTGTTATTAGAATGTAATCCATGAACCATTTTAGATTTAAAGCATAAACTTTTTTCATTGAACTATGAAGATTTTGCAAAAAAAAAATATATATATTTTTTTTTTACATTACATTTACATTACGTCATTTAGCAGACGCTTTTGTTTTGTCCAAAGCGACTTACAATATCACAATTTGTCAACAGTACAGAAAGCCACTATGCAACACAATCAATGACAGCCAAGATATTTTGATAGACTAGCACCATGTAGGAAGTAGTTTGAGAAGGAATAAGTAACATGTAGCATTAAAAAAAAAAAAAAATTAAATAACTGAAAACTTTTCGCGGACCCCCTGGCAAAGTAACACGGACCCCCATTTGAGAACCACTGATCTAGAGGACTGGAGCCATGAAACCATCCTACTCAGAATATTAAAATAGAGAGAGATTGAAGAAATGTGTTTAGGTGAGAGCAACAATACTGCTGACCTAGTCACTTTTACTGCGAAGCCTGAAAAATAAATATAAATCCCTCGTTAAATCCCTCACATTTTGAGTAATGCTTTACAGCTTCACTATTATGTCATCTTAACATCAAAATGAGTATTTTGATACAATGTTTGCTGCTTCGTTTGTTGAAACACCTTTTTCTCTTCCAACGTGCATCAGTCAGGCTATTTACTTGTTTAAATGACATTAGTTTGACATTTTTATCCGGAAGTTTCCATTTTGTTTTAGCTGACCTGACACTACTGCACCTAGGGCAGCCGTGAGAGAAGGGAAAAGGGAGGGGAAAGAGACAGCCTGCAGCCGTGGAGAAACGTGGGTTGAGAGTGTGATATAAAAGTTTAAAAGGCTGCTGCTGCTGTTGCCCCCTGCTGCTTTCCTGGGTAACAAAAACACGTGTACTAGTGGGACTTCTGATGTAAAAAAGGTATAATGTTCCTCCTCCCGTGTTTTATTCCAACACGAAACACGCAGGAGGCTTCATCAGGTATTGACAAGAAGATCATCCAGATCAGACTAGTCTACACACATTTATTGCAGTTACACTTTCCATAGGCTGCCAGTCTGTGTCAGTTACACTTTCCATAGGCTGCCAGTCTGTGTCAGTTACACTTTCCATAGGCTGCCAGTCTGTGTCAGTTACACTTTCCATAGACTGCCAGTCTGTGTCAGTTACACTTTCCATAGGCTGCCAGTCTGTGTCAGTTACACTTTCCATAGGCTGCCAGTCTGTGTCAGTTACACTTTCCATAGGCTGCCAGTCTGTGTCAGTTACACTTTCCATAGGCTGCCAGTCTGTGTCAGTTACACTTTCCATAGGCTGCCAGTCTGTGTCAGTTACACTTTCCATAGGCTGCCAGTCTGTGTCAGTTACACTTTCCATAGGCTGCCAGTCTGTGTCAGTTACACTTTCCATAGGCTGCCAGTCTGTGTCAGTTACACTTTCCATAGGCTGCCAGTCTGTGTCAGTTACACTTTCCATAGGCTGCCAGTCTGTGTCAGTTACACTTTCCATAGGCTGCCAGTCTGTGGCCGCAAAAAACATCCACAACCCCCACCCCCCGCCTCATATCTAATACTTTTTTGGAATGCCTTTGGCTGTAGGTGTACCAAATGATACGCTTTTCTCACAGAATGCACAATTGTTATGCTTAACTGCCCCACTAGGGATGTCAATTTTCGGTTAATTTCACTTTCGATTAACCGACGCTAATAATCGATTAACCTATCGGTTAATTCATAATTTTTTAATATTAAAAACAAAAACAAAATTTTTTTTTTTTTTTTTTGTCTATTTACTCAATGAGCTCATGCCCAAACAAGGCGTGTCTATTTAGATGCTGAAATGTTAATGCTTTTTGTGTTAGAATTATGCCTTTATTTTTTGTTGGCTTTGCTGAAATTTATAAGTTTATTGCCACATTTTGATCAGGTAATCATTCCAAAATCATTCTGGCTCTTATATGGATGACAAGGAAATATATTTTTGAGAGCTTTATTTCCTGTTTATGTAAACATTACAACAACAACAATCTGTTATTTCTTTTGATTTTTTCACATTAGGCCTACTGTCTTTTGCAGCATAAAAACTTAAACAAAATATAGCCTATTTCGATTTGCTGCCAACAATTGAACAAAATTTGAACAAAATAGTTGCATGATGCAAAACACTGTGCAAAATCTGCAAGGAAACTCAAAAAACGTGTCCAAAAAAAAAAAAAAAAAAAAAAAATTTTTTTTTTTTTTTTTTTTTTTTATTAACTGATAGACCGACAGCAATAACCGAACAACGACGTTAGCGACGGTTAATCGATTAACGGTTAACCGTTGACATCCCTATGCCCCACTAAAAGAGAGCAGTTTCAGCACAGCAGGTTTCAGCACAGCAGACCACATCACCTTGAGAGCAGGTGCCTGAAAGGTGAGCTTGCTTTGCCAGCTGGTTAGTCCCTGCCCGGAGCTACTGGGAGGCCCAAACCCAAACCGGATGCTCACAGGATTTCCCAGCTGCTGTTCTCACATCCAAGACACTCATAGCAGCTGGCTGCAGCCAGCTGGGTCCTACAGCCCGTTTGGGCCCTACAGCATGTGTGTTGCTGTGTGCAGGCTGCAGCCAGCTGGGTCCTACAGCCTGTGTGTTGCAGGCTGCAGCCAGCTGGGTCCTACAGCCTGTGTGTTGCTGTGTGCAGGCTGCAGCCAGCTGGGTCCTACAGCATGTGTGTTGCTGTGTGCAGGCTGCAGCCAGCTGGGTCCTACAGCCTCTGTGTTGCTGTGTGCAGGCTGCAGCCAGCTGGGTCCTACAGCCTGTGTGTGCTGCTGTGTGCAGGCTGCAGCCAGCTGGGTCCTACAGCCTGTGTGTGTTGCAGGCTGCAGCCAGCTGGGCCCTAAAGCCTGTGTGTGTTGCAGGCTGCAGCCAGCTGGGTCCTACAGCCTGTGTGTTGCTGTGTGTGTTGCAGGCTGCAGCCAGCTGGGCCCTAAAGCCTGTGTGTGTTGCAGGCTGCAGCCAGCTGGGTCCTACAGCCTGTGTGTTGCTGTGTGTGTTGCAGGCTGCAGCCAGCTGGGCCCTAAAGCCTGTGTGTTGCAGGCTGCAGCCAGCTGGGTCCTACAGCCTGTGTGTTGCTGTGTGTGTTGCAGGCTGCAGCCAGCTGGGCCCTACAGCCTGTGTGTTGCAGGCTGCAGCCAGCTGGGCCCTAAAGCCTGTGTGTTGCAGGCTGCAGCCAGCTGGGCCCTAAAGCCTGTGTGTTGTAGGCTGCAGCCAGCTGGGTCCTACAGCCTGTGTGTGTTGCAGGCTGCAGCCAGCTGGGTCCTACAGCCTGTGTGTGTTGCAGGCTGCAGCCAGCTGGGCCCTAAAGCCTGTGTGTTGCAGGCTGCAGCCAGCTGGGCCCTAAAGCCTGTGTGTTGCAGGCTGCAGCCAGCTGGGCCCTAAAGCCTGTGTGTTGCAGGCTGCAGCCAGCTGGGTCCTACAGCCTGTGTGGTGCTGTTTGTGCAGGCTGCAGCCAGCTGGGCCCTAAAGCCTGTGTGTTGCAGGCTGCAGCCAGCTGGGCCCTAAAGCCTGTGTGTTGCAGGCTGCAGCCAGCTGGGCCCTAAAGCCTGTGTGTTGCAGGCTGCAGCCAGCTGGGTCCTACAGCCTGTGTGTTGCAGGCTGCAGCCAGCTGGGCCCTAAAGCCTGTGTGTTGCAGGCTGCAGCCAGCTGGGCCCTAAAGCCTGTGTGTTGCAGGCTGCAGCCAGCTGGGCCCTAAAGCCTGTGTGTTGCAGGCTGCAGCCAGCTGGGCCCTAAAGCCTGTGTGTTGCAGGCTGCAGCCAGCTGGGTCCTACAGCCTGTGTGTTGCTGTGTGTGCGGACGGCATGACGAGTAGGGTGAGATGTGATATGCTGGCTGTCTTAGCCTGCAGCACAACACCAGGCAGTGTCAGTTTGAGTCTGTAACAAAGTCACGCCATCTTCCTGGTTCAGGCATGGGACCTAGACATTTCATTCCCCATTCGTTTTCCCACAGACGTTTCGGAAAATCCTCATCAAAAGAGTTGGTACTTGGTACTTGTTGAGCCGTATAGTCTATCCACCTTATCTTTGAATGCCCCACTGTAAAAAAATAATTGTGGGTACAAGGTCCGGTTTAACGTGACTTATTGTTGCAGCTTGCCATTTCCTTTGTTATACTCTTTGGCTGCAGACCCGAAATTATAAACCGGAAGCTGGAGTACGTTATAAAAGTTATAAATATAGTCACGTTATAAACAACTAACCAACGCTGGGGGTCCGTATGGAAACAGTGTTACTCGAAATGGTTAAAAGTTAAATCAATTTGGTCATTCAGTGGCGTTTTACTGCCATGTAAAGTAACTATTACGCTAGCCGCTAGCATTAGCCACAGTAGCCGACTACCCACAATGCATTACGTTATCCCAGCACCCGAACGACACGGCTGTAGAGCAGAATGGCTCTGCTGTAAAATCCTCATAGACGTTTTTTTTGTCAAGTTAAAACCATAGACTGTAAAACAGTCTATTACACCAGAAGAGGAAGAAGCACCCATCAGGCATCATGGCAGCTAGAAATAAGGTGGATAAGCCTCCCCAGTAAGCAAATGTTCAAGTATCTCATGCAGGTACCATGATAAACTTTGACAGTATGTCTTGTCCCACACTGTGCCACAGCAACACTACAATAATCTGTGCATTAATAAGGCAATCGAAGGAGACTTTTAAAAGTAACGCAACTGTTACTTTCCCTAGTAAATAATTACTTTTATTATGCAGTCATTTCTAAAGTAATTAAATTACTTTTTGAGACAAATAACTAGTAACTGTAACTAATTACACATTTGCAGTTAACTTGCCCAACACTGGTGGTCATCATCTGTCCCCCTCTTACCTCTCCTCGATGCGGACCCACAGGTCGTTGAAATGCCGGTGCCGCTGTTTCTTCTGCTTGTTCCTCCTCTTCTTCTTCATCATCCTCCTCTCGGCCTTCTCCAGCAGCACCAGGCTGTCCGCCGGCAGCAGCATGTGGGGCAGCGGCTCCTCCTCCAGGGGGCGCCCCTGCTCCTCCTCGTGGTGGGGGAGCTCGTGGAGGAACGGCTCCAGGGGCGGAGACTCGTCGTGGCCCCGGTCCTCGCCCCAGGGGAGACCCTCTGCCTGCGGGGAGGCGGGTCTGGACGACGATCTTCTGGAGGATGGAGAAGAGGAAAAGAGCTTTGGTCATACCTGAAGATTAAATAGAATAGAATAGAACTCCACATTGGCTGAGGTCAATTGCAAAAAGTATATATAAAATGATAAATTGTCTTTTAGTGTTAGCTCAAATGCATGTCATGGCATAGAAAGGCAAAGTGGAACATCACTTCCTGCTTCAGCACTGTACCAGAGATTTTCATCCGCCATTTATTTTCCCATAGACATTTCGTAAAATGCTTATAAAATAGTTTTACTTGGTCGACCCAAACGGTTCAGCTAACGCTATAATCGGGAGAGACCATAGAACATTTCACTTGGACCAAAACTTAAAAAAACAACATCGAAAAAATATGTTCTTTAAACCCGCATTTTTTTAACGATTTGGTCCCAGTGAAAGGTTATGCGATCTCTCCTGTTTCTAAATATATCTGTACCGTTTGGTTTGAACCAGTAAAACTATTTTTATACGCATTTTAGGAAATGTGTATGGGAAAATAAATGGCGGATGAAAATCTCTGATACAGTGCTGAAGCAGGAAGTAGGCGGTCACTTTGCCTCTCTATTTGCAGATGAAGTGGAGTAGAATAGAATAGAATAGAAAATAACAGAGTAGAATAGAATAGAATAGAATAGAAAATAACAGAGTAGAATAGAATAGAAAATAACAGAGTAGAATAGAATAGAATAGAAAATAACAGAGTAGAATAGAATAGAATAGAAAATAACAGAGTAGAATAGAATAGAATAGAATAGAAAATGACAGAGTAGAATAGAATAGAAATGTGTGAGGAGGATAGGGGGAGGATGAAACCAGACGTGGAGGAGAGAGGAACAAAAGAAGAACAGAGGGAATTGACGTTATATAAGAATGGGATGGTCACGGATGTTCCAATAACCAATACGCAATCTAATGGAAAACATCTCCAGGACTTTCTGGAAAACAAGATAATGTCCAGGAATGGGGAGAATGAGAGCGAAACCAAAATCCATCTTTTCGATGAAAAACACATTCGCTTCTTGACGAGCTACTGGCCGTCTCTAGCAAGGCCGCTAACAATCAGGAACCAATCGCACGCGTGTGCGCGCGCACACACGCACACACACACCCACACGCACACACACACACACACACACACACACACCCACACGCACACACACACACACACACACACACACACACACACACACACACACACACACACACACACACACAGATGACAGAGAGATAGCCACCCACGCAGCGTGCCATGCTAGACTGCACTACACGCTTCACAGCTGGAGGTACGAGTTCTGCCTTATCTCGGCCGCACTGCAACACGTCACTGGTGGCTTATGGGAAATATACAGATGTATCTATGGCACAATCTAATCTACACATGGAGGGAAACAGCAGACGTAAGGTTGTTAACACACCGAGAGCGCTGCGAATATACAGCACGAAACTGCGATGCGAATATTGACCCATCTGTCAATCACAGCAACAGACGTGTACATGTCGGAGGCGAATTTCTGAAAAATCGACCTTGGTCCGAGAAAATAAACGCTCAGCGAAACTTCGCCGTTGGTATGCACGGTTGCATTGACTGATTCTGAAAATATTATTGACGTGCGAATTAATCGCACGGAAAAAAAAAACACTCTCGATGTGTAAAGGTCCTAACTGATGTATCTATGGTACAATCTAGATGGAGGAAAACAGCAGACTGACTAAGAGACATCATCAACAAAAACATCCAGACATACCATCCCCACAAAACTGTTCCAGCAGAAACATATTGTCACATATGTTTTGGTGTGTGGTCAAAACCAAGGTGGTCTTGTTGCTTCAGTGCACTCATGTCGACGAGCACAGTGAGGCCTGCTATATATCAATTAAGCCTATGAGGAATATTCGATCCGCGCGCGCACACACACACACACACCCACACACACACACACACACACACACACACACACACACACACACACACACACACACACACACACAGAAGGCATGAATATTTTGGTCATGGGTTTCATGCACTTTCTGCAATACAGTAAATCATCTTAAAGCTAAAATCATATCAGATGGGGGACCCTGGGACAAAATCATATCAAATGGGGGTCAGTGGTCTAATTTGGGTCAGTTTAGGGGTCCTTGACGTGAAAATATTTGAGAACCACTGTATTATATTTAAAATATTTGGTATATTTGTAACCAAAGATTCTGCCCCTGGGAGAAAAACAACGGCGTTCTGGATATGCGTATTTATTTTTCCTTCTGTGATCACCAATATCCACATCAGAACGAGCCCCTTATGTGATTAGCCGATTACTATTTACTAACTTAACTTAACTTAATATCCACATCAAAACGAGCCCCTTATGTGATTAGCCGATTACTAACTTAACTTAACTTAATATCCACATCAAAACGAGCCCCTTATGTGATTAGCCGATTACTACCGTAAATTCCGGACTATAAGACGCACCGGTCTATAAGCCGCACCTTCAAAGGTGACTATTTTTTTCTTCTATAAGCCGCACCGGTCTATAAGCCGCGGGTGTTTTGATGTTTAATTACCATATGAAAGGGTTCGTGCACAGAGAGGAATGTCGGGAAAGAGATCGCTGTTTGGGGAAGCTCCCATTTATTAACATTTCAACAAAACAAAAGTCAGGTCACTAATCCCCAGACAAAATCACACATTGTGGTATTTTTTGTTTTTTTTACAGTGCACACAGTGTCCGCGGTGTGGTGAAAAGAGGGCAAGAGAGGAAATTAAAACAGAAGTGGATTTATAGTTAGAAAGAGTGCTAAAGAAGAGAGAATTCAGTTTTTTATTTTTTTATTTTAGTTACTCACAGTACTATTGACCAGTCCAACTCAAAAGATATTCGGCAGTTTCACTTTGAGCTCTTGTTCCGCCGCTGGGCACACAGTGTCCGCGGTGTGGTGAAAAGAGGGCAAGAGAGGAAATTAAAACAGAAGTGGATTTATAGTTAGAAAGAGTGCTAAAGATAGTCCGGTCTGGTTATGACGAGTCTCGCTGGGTACAGTACGCCAAAGCGATATCCATTGACTCGATGATGCTGTTGTATGTTGCGCGTTTCTGTTGCACCAACGCGGAGAGGTCCTGCCCGGACGAAAAAGCGCGTACCCTCCCAGGTGAGGGGCTTCTTCCCCGCAGCCTGGAGGATGAGTTGACGGTCGGGCCAGCGGAGTAGGCAGATGAAGATGGCCCTCGGTGGCAGGCCGGGGTCTGGACGTGGCCGAGGCGCCCGGTGTGCCCTGTCCACCTCTGGTGGTTTCTCGCCTTCCTTCAGGTCCAGGATGTAACACAGGATTTTGCCACGAAAGCGTCCATGTCACCGATCTCAGCTCCTCTTTTACATTGATCAGGCGAATGTTATTTCTTTTACTCCTGCTGATTAAGTCATCAACCTGCGTGTGCAGGGTTTCGATTTTGCATTTTATCCATTTTCGGACTCACTGTGTTGTTTTTGTCCTCCAGTGCGCGGATGCGCTTTTCCGCATTATAAACTCTGTTCACGGTTGCCTTAGTTTCTTTAGTGAGTGAGTGGATGGACTTCTGCACGTTTTCAAACTTGTTTTCAAGCTGCTCAAAACCTCTGAGCGATGTCGGACTTAATCGATAGTGTTTCACGGAGTAAAAGTTTAGCCCAAGCCGTGTATCTCCAGCCTCCAGCAGGTGAGTCATTTCCTCATTCATGGCGTGATTGCTTCGTCTTTTTCTTTCTGCTTACCTGTGTTGTGTTATGTTATGTTATGTTATGTTGTTAAAAGAGGGCAAGAGAGGAAATTAAAACAGAAGTGGATTTATAGTTAGAAAGAGTGCTAAAAAAAGAGAGATTTTTTTTTTTTTTTGGAAAAAATCCATAGATAAGACGCACCGTTATATAAGCCGCAGGGGGCAAAAAAGGCCAAAAAACGGGAAAAAAGCCGCGGCTTATAGTCCGGAATTTACGGTAACTTAACTTAATATCCGCATCAAAACGAGCCCCTTATGTGATAAGCCGATTACTAACTTAACTTAATATCCACATCAAAACGAGCCCCTTATGTGATTACCCGATTACTAACTTCACTTAACTTAACTTAATATCCACATCAAAACAAGCCCCTTATGTGATTACCCGATTACTAACTTCACTTAACTTAACTTAATATCCACATCAAAACAAGCCCCTTATGTGATTACCCGATTACTAACTTCACTTAAAGTCGAGCTGAACCCAAGAATGACTTTTCTTTTCTTTTACTTCAAATACCTGGGTATGCAGTGCACCTATTTAATAATGTATGCAAAACAAATCACAACAATCTAATTTCTTTAGTTTTTCACACTTTTTCACATCAAAAGTTCGTTTTTCAAGATTTCATTGATAACAGTGATTTACAGTTTGCTGACGTCACCCAATACTATCAAATTTCTACCCCATTTCAACCAATCATATCACGACATGCAGCTGTCAATCAAATCTTCATTTCTGGATAATTTTCTCTTCCAAATGAAGTCGAAAATGGCGCCTAGTGCCTGTCATCTGGCAGAATTCCTATCCCATAAACTAACTACTAACTTGGCCAATTGTTAGAAACATGGATAAAAAACAAAAACTATAATCTCTAAGAATGCAAAGAAATGTAACTGGCTCGTTAAAACGCGCATTCCAGGGATAGCGTATCGTTATAGCAGCGATAATGGCGCGCGCATCCGAGAGCTTGGTTGTCAGGGGTCGCACTTTGGAGATTCCAGGCCGACGTGCTGCACTCTCCGCTCGGCAACACGAAGGCAGCTGGCTGCCTGCGGCTCGCTGAGCTCCACTCCTCCCGTCAAACGGCTCTTCCCGAGGGGAGCGCCACAACTACTGAATCCCACTCGATTTGGAGGCGGAACACGCCAGGATTGGCCAAAGCCCAATCCAGTCCCCAGAATTGTCAAATAAAATCATCGACATGATACTATGACCCGCCTCTCAACTTGTCATCTTAGACAAACTATGTTTTCAGTCTGAAACGGACTCATTATGCACGTGACAAACAGGTTCAGTTCGACTTTAACTTAATATCCACATCAAAACGAGCCCCTTATGTGATTACCTGATTACCAACTTCACTTAACTTAACTAAACTTAATATCCACATCAAAACAAGCCCCCTTATGTGATTACCCGATTACTAACTTAACTTAACTAAACTTAATATCCACATCAAAACAAGCCCCTTATGTGATTACCCGATTACTAACTTCACTTAACTTAATATCCAAATCAAAACGAGCCCCTTATGTGATTACCAGATTACTAACTTAACTTAATATCCACATCAAAACGAGCCCCTTATGTGATTACCCGATTACTAACTTAACTAAACTAAACTTAACACATTGAGTGCCAGCCATTTTTTCAACCTGTAGGTAAGTTGTGCCAGGTTTTTTTTTGAGGATTCTGGCTCATTTTACAACAGCCGAGGATCTGTTTTCTGTTAAGACTTCGTGAACACCAATCATCTAAAAATAACTAATAGAATGTGTGCTTTCTCTGTCTAAAAGAGTTAGTTTGCAGAGTTAGTAGTTATGTAGATATTAGCCGTTGAGTACAGCATGGTTTTAGCGTATGAGACAGCAAGCTGAGATAATCGCAGTTTTGTGAAATTCAGCAGAATAGTCACCTGCCTGTGATTGTGGGTGCCTTTGGGCGAGTCTGTATACTGTATTGTGTGTGTGTGTGTGTGTGTGTGTGTGTGTGTGTGTGTGTGTGTGTGTGTGTGTGTGTGCGTGTGTGTGTGTGTGTGTGTGTGTGTGTGTGTGTGTGTGTGTTCGCGCGTTGCTCCGCGGCTCTGGGGGGAGGGGATCTCTGTCCGTTCTGTGTGTGTGTCTCCGGGCTCCTCCCTCCGTCTGTGCTGCTGGGAGTTTCCAGCGAGTTGAGCAGCCTCTCCCTGGCAGCGAGTGTGGATAGGTCTCACTGTCTCTTGGGTTTGAGAGCCCCGATTAAGCCCCGTGCGACTCTAGGCTTTATGCTGCTCACCCAGTCCATTTCTGGAACCCCCCACCGCAGCAGCGCGAAGCGTCCCCGCCTACAGTATGAGAATGAGGCTCCTTCGTTTCTGACTGTAAAATCGCCAAGCCATTTCCGCGGGAGGCGGCTGCTTTTGGTCCACGGGTCCGTGGCTGTGGCTTTCTCTCTGTCTCTGTCGCCACTTAGTGGTCGGTAAAATAGATTATACACATTCTCTTGCTCCAATAGTTATCTCGAAGATGTAAAAGGGGTTGATTGATGTCCCACCGTCAAAAAAAAAAAAAATGTTTATGTAAGACGAGTTAGCTCGTCCTTGGCACTCAAGCGCTGGATTATGTAAGACGAGTTAGGTCGTCTATGGCACTTAATGTGTTAATATCCACATCAAAACAAGCCCCTTATGTGATTACCCGATTACTAACTTCACTTAACTTAACTTAATATCCAAATCAAAATGAGCCCCTTATGTGATTACCCGATTACTAACTTAACTTAATATCCACATCAAAACGAGCCCCTTGTGTGATTACCAGATTACTAACTTCACATAACTTAAAGTGTAACTAACCCCCAAAACACTTTTTTTCAGCTTTTAACCAATATATATGACTTTGGGGGTGATGTGTGAAGAATTCTGGTCAGAATTTCCACATTTGACACCAAACTGTTGCCATTCTGCCATTTGTATCATTTTTCAGCAGCATAACTGGCATAAGCGCCCTCTAAGGGTGGAACACTGCTTTTTTTTTTTTTTTTCCTCAAATGAATGGGAGATTTGGTACAACCTGACGTCAGGTTGTCCCCAAAGACTATGGGATTTCAAGATAATTACTCCCCTACCCCCCCTGTACCCTTTCGGCTCCTCAGAACTCCAAGCCTATTCCTATTGAAGTTTGCTCTTAAAATACTGAACCAAACGTCGTCAAAGTTGGCACATGTCTTAATTATAGTTAGTTTCCCGCTGAATGTGTCACTACTTTATTAATATCTTACCTGGATAAGCTCGAATGATGATGTATATATTATCAGTCCGAGTTGGAAGCAGCTGTCTCCAGCCCAGGCAGGCGGGAGCGGGCGGGAGAGAGTCGTACTGTAAAACCTCATGCACTAGCGCCAAGCTCCGGGGGCGCGCGCAGCAGCAGCTGGGCTCTCTGTGCTCTGAGAGCAGAGAGAGCAGTCTGATATTTCCGCAAACAAATATGGTCGCAGTTTAGCGCACATGTAAAATATAACGCTATACTACGACGTGACAACGTGACAAAGCTTCTCTAAACACATCGGCTACTATCATATTTCCCTGCATCCCTCCTACTGAGATTATATCGGTAATGATTTTGGACAGACTGAATGCGCGGAGGAGGAGGAGGAGAGATCTGCAGCTCTGCCCTGAGTAGCCCTGAGAGACACTCGCCTCGCTCCGACTACTGTGCCCGTCTGTGAAAAGCGTCCTGTCCAGTCGCACCTTCGCAAACAGATGCGGGATTCCCTCAATCCTGTACCCAATCTCAGACTGTATTCTCTAAATCACACACCAGCTATTTCTGTCTGTGTTTGTTTGTTGCTCCGTGAGGTTAGAGCGCCCCATGCATGCAGCAGGCTGTTTCGCCAGCCGGGGTCTGGCAGGAGGGAGGAGGCGCAGCCTGCACTGCGCTGAGAGGAAAACTTTTGCACAACTTTTAACAAGAATCACGAAAAGCCCCCAAACTAAAATGAAAAAGGGACTATATGGCAACTTGGACGAGGGAATGACGTAGAGAAATCTCGCATTGTGTTACCCCAGAACGGGGGGTTTGTCGTATTGTGTGGTGTGCTGCTGTAACGAGCCCACGTCACTTTGCTCTCGTAACGTAGTTTGAGACACTGCCATAGAGATACATGCAGAAAAATAATTAAATTTCTAGTTCGCCACTGAATTACCAAATTGATATAACTTTCAACCACAAACAGGCCACCAGCGTTGGCTAGTTGTTGATATTTATAAAGATATGGCCCCTCTCAAATAAATTATTTTTGAGGCAGTAGGCAAACTGTAATGGCGTCGTTTTCCGAAAAAAAATCTTGACTTGAACACAGCCAAAGAGTCTAGTATAGACAAGAGTATATGTCATTTCTTGGTTTTTTCCATAGGTATTTTCAAATCACTGTTCTAATACATATCTAGGGGGTAAGTCCTCCTTTAAGCTTAGGGAAATCCTCCTGGTCATTGCCAAAACATGTATGACAGAAGTCAGACCTCCCATTGCCAATGTGAATGTGGCTCTCAGAGGTGAAGAGCTGCATACCTCTGGAAAAGATCTCACATCCCACAGGATTGAATGACTATGTGAATGGTCTCTCTATTTTCACTCATCTAATGCTGTGAAGATGATGTATTTGTACGTATTTTTGTCTCTTTATCATCTTATTTACTCGTTTTTTTGTCTTGTATTGTGAACAACACTTTTGTACTGTCATTGTATACGTTTTACATAATGAAAAACCAAAATAAAATGTATTAAAAAAGGAAAATAATAGAACAGAAAATGACATCACTTTACTGTAATGCACTTATGCCACATCAAGATATTACGACATCCAAAATCTAAGAAGATCGTCTCATGTCACAATATCAATAATATTGATATATTGCCGAACTCTACTTTGGAGTCAAAGATATACATCTCGTAATGACGGGTTGTGTGTGTGTGTGTGTGTGTGTGTGTGTGTGTGTGTCTGTCTCACCAGGGCCATTGCCAGCGCGGAAAAGCATTGACGAGCCTGTTGGCTGTAGCAGGCATTGTTGTTGTTGTTGTTTTGTTGTTTTTTTGCATTTTAATAGATAGGACAGTAGGCAGACAGGAAAGGTGGAGAGAGAGAGAGACAGAGAGAGAGAGGGGATGACATGCAGCAAAGATTGAGGGCCTGTGTCCTGGTCGCTGCACTAGCACCCTGGTCGGTTGGGGCGCCTGGTTGGGGCAGAATGGAACTGGTGAGAATAGTGTGATCCTCCCACGTGCTACGTCCTGCCGGTGAACCTCCTCGCTGTCAGGTGAAAAGAAGCGGCTGGCAACTGTGCATGTGTTGGAGGAAGCCAGCTGCTTCTTTTCACCTGACATCGAGGAGTTTCACTAACAGGACACTATTCCACACAGTTGCCCTCCCCCCCCGAACATGTGCCCTGATCGACCAGGGGAGGCACTAGTGCAGCGATCAGGACTCATAACCCACCAGCTTCCCACCCGCAGACACGGCCAATTGTGTCTGTAGGGACGTCTGACCAAGCCAGAAGTACAGCTGCCGGGAACTGGACGCCAGTCTCTGTGGTGTTAGGCGAGTGCTTTTACCTCTACACTACAATACCCAGACACCCCTATTTTTTAATGTATGTTTTTGCTGAATCCTTTTCTAAGAACCCAATTACCCCCACAGGGATTGATTCCAATGTAATCATATCTAGTATTATGGCTCTAGTGCTGTCTCTGGTGTCAGTGCAGTGTGGGTGAGTGACGCGTGTCCGTGGGCCTCACCCTCCTGGCTCCTCATGCTGACCATGAAGTGGTCCAGCTGGCAGCGCAGGAAGTTGTGCTCCTCCTCCAGCTCCTCGATGCGTTTCTGCAGCCAGGCGTTCTTCTCCAGAGCCACGTACAGGTGAGCCCACAGGTTAGAGACCAGGGTGAACAGACTGTACTGAGAGGGAGGCTCTGGGGGAGGAGAGAGGAGAGGACATAAGAGGAGAGGAGAGATGAGAGAGGAGAGGAGATGAGATGAGAGGAGAGGAGATGAGAGGTAACATTCTGGAGAGAAGAGGTTTATAAAGTCAAGTCAAGTCAAGTCAAATTTTATTTATATAGCACCTTTCATACACAAAGGCAATTCAAGGTGCTTTACAAAAAAATAATCGAAAAAACAAGCAGCAAAGCAATGCACATATAAAAAACACATAAAAAACACAGCCGACAGTTTTAGTTAAAATATATACTCAAATTAACAAACATGAAACATTATTTCTGTTTTAAATAAGTTACAAGGCATTCTTCAGTATTATTATTACATGCACAGTCCATTTGTTGGAAATGTACAGGAATCTTTTTTTTAAATTACAGGCCGAGAGAGGCAGTAGTTTAGTAGCAGTTAAAAGCAAGAGTAAACATAAAGGTCTTAAATAAGTGGGAGGCAGGCCTCCCCAGGGGGGCTCCAAACAGTTTCAGGGGAGGCTCAGTGAATGGAAGTGAACAAATATTACATTAGTTATCAAAATGAGATCACATAGCCTGTAACATACAGTAACTTAGCTCTGATGCTCAGCTCCTATGCTGACTAGCCTAGCCATCGTTTACATTGAGGACGCATGCGTCTCACACTAGAGCAGGGGTGCCCAAATTCTTTCC
Source organism: Poromitra crassiceps (assembly GCF_964638095.1). Taxonomy (NCBI): domain Eukaryota; kingdom Metazoa; phylum Chordata; class Actinopteri; order Beryciformes; family Melamphaidae; genus Poromitra; species Poromitra crassiceps. The sequence continues at coordinate 293,471 of NW_028152206.1, forward strand.
CATGAAGGGCCAAAACTCAATCTGGGTGGAGGGCCGAGGGCCAAAAATAGTCGTTGTGGAATTACATTCAAATGTATTGTGTTTTATAGAAAATTAACATTCTAAATCTAAAATAACATTTCAATATAATAATCTACTTTTGATCTGTTTGGTAATTGTAATAATTTGCAATTGGTTATATATATTTAAAAAAGCATCTGAATTTGTGGGGAGCTTAAACATTTAATCAGTAAACACCCAGTTAAAAACAGTTGTATTTTCCACATTTGTAATCAAGAGAGAAATTTGACTTAATTCACAACTTGAAAAATCCTCAAGGTACTTTGAAAATCAGCTTTATTGTCCATCTTTTGTAAAAAATTTGCCATGACAATTTGCAGGGATGCAATCTCAGGAGTGAACACACGTGGCAAGCAGATCCAAAAACAAGCAGAGCTGACCAAATTGGTCAGCACTGCACTAGAGGCATCATCTACCTGTGTCTGTGTGTGCGCCATGTTGAGTCCTTGGCTACAGCATGCAACATGCATTTCAAAAGTCCGGTTTTAGACTAACGCAATAATTCGATGTTTTAAGTGTATGTAAATGTACTGACTGATTGCAGAGATCATAGACACTCATCAACACTTTTAAAAGCAAGTTAGAAACCCTCCACATGTCCCCTCTGTATAAAGAGTTTGATGGGTAAACCTCTGTAACAGAGCCAGCCAATCAGATGAAACCCTGTAAACACCTTGTCTCTCCCAGGGCCCTCCCCACTGCTTCACTCCCACAGATCAAACACACAACAGTCTGTTGTCTCCTCTCCATGGGGCATCCTGCATAGGGGGCTGGAGGAGATGAAAGCCACCAGGGGGGGGTGTGTGTGTGTGTGTGTGTGTGTGTGTGTGTGTGTGTGTGTGTGTGTGTGTGTAACCCACACAATAACCCATGGCCAATAACCCATGGCCATGGGTTATTGGTTGCCATGGCAACTCTCTTACTAAAAGCCTTTGGTTACCTCAAATGACAATGTAAAAAAAAACAAATGGCGGAGACAGCTGTCAGATCCTTGTGCATCGATCTTCGCTTATAACTTTACTAATACTTTGCAGAAAATTATGTTTTGTACAAGAATAGACGCGGGCTAATGTCTTCTTTGCAAAAAAAAGGCTGTTAACCCCGCATTTAACCCCGCATTTAACCCCGTAACGTTAGTTGGTGTCGGGCTTTGCAGAAAGCACTCAGCTTTTCAGCAAGCGCTGAGAATGCAGCGCTGCGCTCGAGCTGCGTGTCGGGCTTTCCAGAAAGCTCTCAGCTTCTCAGCAAGCGCCAGGATTGGCCAATGTCAACTTCAGTCTCCAGAACGATCCAATCAAATCACCTGCACGTTCTTGCGGTCCCGCCTTACAGTAGTGTTTCAACTGACTCTATCAGAATACCATGCCAGTCGGACTTATAGTATTATTATTATTATATTATTATACTTGGAAACCGTTTTATAAAAGCAATATAGCACTCGAGCTGCGTGGTGTTGTGGCATATATCCCGCTGATAATATAATATAAGTTATATTACTGAGTTACTGCTAAAAGTAATATATTACATGTAATATGTTACTTTTGTAATGAGTTACCCCCAACACTGCACAGGACCAAACGCAAAACACCTCCGAGAGCTGTGATTACGCTCGCATTAATAATTAAAACAAAAAAAGATAAAAAGCTAACGTGCATAAAGTGTTCAAGCCGACTAGTCAAGCTAACAGCTAGCACAGTCGTCCATTGACAGTGAATAGACAAGCTAACAGCTAGCAGAGGCCTCCTCCATTGAGTAGCCCCGAGCTGCAGTTCTATTGCCTCCATTGACAGTGAATAGACAAGCTAACAGCTAGCAGAGGCCTCCTCCATTGACAGTGAATAGACAAGCTAACAGCTAGCAGAGGCCTCCTCCATTGACAGTGAATAGACAAGCTAACAGCTAGCAGAGGCCTCCTCCATTGAGTAGCCCCTAGCTGCAGTTCTGTTGCCTCCATTGACAGTGAATAGACAAACAGCTACTGTACAGCAGTAGGTTTGACAAGCCAGTGACAGGCAGCTGCATAGCGAGACAAGTTTCATGTCATGAATGAATTGTCACGAAAGCCCACAGTTATGAGACTAATCTCCACTGTTCACAACTTCAAACCAGCATTTACCTCACGCGCTCCCTGTTGTAAGTCTCCTCTCCTCTGACAACCCAGTAACATGCTGTAACAGGTTTGATGGTGTGTAGCTTCTATTGTTAGCATAATTATGTTGCTCAGATAGCCAGCTTCATATAACATAACAGACTCAGGCCACGGCAATTGTGGGATTTCATTAGGGGACTTAAGTGTCTAGCAAAGTCTTCTGAGAAGGGAGGAACGTAAAGCAAGTTGTTGTTGTCGTAAAAGCAATAAACAAGAAACGCAGTGGACTCGAGTACGGCTCTGGAGTGGACTATGCATGTTCAATAGTTGCCACCACTTGCGCATGCACAAATCACAACGGAGAAAGTGTTTCTGAGTTAATTTCTTTCATTCTTTCTTTTAGTTTCTGTAGGCTATAGTTTTATTTTTGTATAGGGCCTACTGTATTTTTCTTAGCTACTGCTAGAAGTGTCTTGAATTATAATGTATGGAATAAAAACTTCTACAGTCCATACATACAGTCCATGATTATAAGCCACAAAAGCTGATGACTTCACCTGTATTTACAAAAATAATTACTGTAGCATATTACAATGACTCTCTCTCTTGTACACACTGCAGGGGATGAGGACTCTGACTTATTTTGATACTGTTTGTTTTTCAGTTTTTTTGTAGACCCTAATAATTTGGCATATGATTTTGATACTGATGGTTTGGTTTCATAGAAATCATTAATCATACAAGTCCAGCACTGCTGCTTTAAGCTTCAAAGACATTGTTAAAGTTCACAGCTAGAACCATGCATACTCATAGGAGTATATTGTATCCAAGGTTATTTGTCAATTTATTTTGACAAGAAATACAAATAACACTAAATAGCTACAAATATCACACAGATGAATAGAAAAAGTATAGCCTATACAAAGCATATATATATTACATGTAAGATAGGGACAAAAGGACAGTGAACTCGCAAATATATAAAAAATAGCCTACATCTAGCGGACACAAAAAGAATTTGATGGATTTCATGACTAGTCAATTGATAGGCCTACACCAACACTGGCTCAGTCTCAAACTGACAAAAACAATCTAAGGGAAAATGTGCAATTACAATACAATAAAAAAAAAAAATCTCAGCTTTCGTAGCTGTCACTGTGCGATCCAGATTGTGAATCAGAGTGCCTGCCAAGCACTCTGCCTGCAGATCGGGACAGGACTACAGTTGCTCAGGCTGGTGGGGGCCTGTAGCATCTAACTGGCCGACTGGGACCTCCTGTGTTAGCAAAGACACATTACAGGACTCGACCATCATCAGCACATCAACATGAACTCGCCAAGCACACCTCTCTTTTGATCAGGTCTGGTCTTCTGAAGGAACAAACAAAGTAGGCTACAAGTAGCCTACATAGGCTACTGGCAGCTCTCCTGACATCACATATGGCCATGAGCAGTAATTGCAGGTGAGGTGAGATCCAAACAGTGACATGTGACGTGAAGGTCTTTCTCTGCTCGCCCGCCCTGCAGCTCGCATACACAGCTCGGCTGCTACGCGGCCTCGCCAACAGTTCGGCTGCTGCGTGGCCTCGCCTGCTCTATTGGCATGTGCAGCCAACAATTCCTCTCCCTTTTACAAAAAAAACATCACAAGTGCTCGAGTGACTGATGATTTCACAATGCCTATGACATCATCAGTGATGTGATAAGATGATATCCACGATGACATCATGGTGATGGGACATCATCAGTGGGACAAAAATTGAAACAAACAGACAAAGCCCACTTGCTCCCTTTTATATGATGATGATATATAAACTTTTCCTGGCTGGATTCTTTGCATTATATAGAAATGCGTATAGTTAGGCTGTTTTTAACCAAATCGGAATATAACATCAGATGAAACTGTAATGATGGTCAACAGTTTCACCTGCTATACAAACACTGAACAATGCAGAAAGTAGTTTCAAGAACACAAACAGAAAGAACAGCACAGTTGAAAGTTGACTTATGTTCCACCATGGAACCACGATTGACGTCACTCACGTACGGCCACGCCCACCGCCGCCATGTTCTCGACATAGCGCTGCAGCTCTTAAGTGACAACCTATGTGAGAGCAGCATTTATAGGAAGCTAGCCGCCGTTAGCGTTACCTGTATCGTTCCTATTGTGTTCGGATGGTGACCTGCGTTACATGTGGCTGTAGTAATGACAGCAATAAAGTCCCCGTGGTTTGTTTCTATCTCTACCGTCCACAGACGTGAAGGGAGCGAGACGGAGGATATGTCAGCAGCACAGGAGAGGTGTGTGGATAGTTGGGAGAGACAGGTGAAACTTTCTGACAGCTCCTCACAGCAAAGTCTGTTCACCTCGTTTTTTCTTTTGTTTATTATTACAGGCATTAACGGCAGCATACAAACAACAACTCTGGGGTTTTTATTGCTGTCATCACTATCGCTATTTTGTAATGGAACAGAAACGACAATAAGGCCGTTACTATAGTTGTCAGCTGCAGGACGGTATGTCAACAATATGGCGCTGTGCTGTCCGGTGTTAGCGAATAAGGTCTATAGTCCCCCTACAATTGTTGCAATGTCGATATTGAGGTATTTTTGGTCAAAAAAGATTGTGATATTTGATTGTCGATATCGCCCAGCCTTAGTCTATCCATAATATCACTCATCTGAGATAGTCTATAACCTCACTAATCTGAGATATCTATCCATAATATCACTCATCTGAGATGGTCTATAACCTCACTAATCTGAGATATCTATCCATAATATCACTCATCTGAGATACAGTAGCCTATCCATAATGTCACTAATCTGAGTCTATCCATAATATCAATAATCTGAGATAGTCTATAACCTCACTAATCTGAGATTCCTATTCAGATCAGGTATAGATTAGTGAGATTATGGATAGGTAATACCTATATGAGAGTATATCCATAATCTCACTAATCTGAGATAGTCTACCCATAATCTCACTAATCTGAGATAGTCTACCCATAATCTCATTAATCTGAGATAGTCTACCCATAATCTCATTAATCCGAGATAGTCTACCCATAATCTCATTAATCTGAGATAGTCTACCCTGAGATAGTCTACCCATAATCTCATTAATCCGAGATAGTCTACCCATAATCTCATTAATCTGAGATAGTCTACCCATAATCTCATTAATCTGAGATAGTCTACCCATAATCTCATTAATCCGAGATAGTCTACCCATAATCTCATTAATCTGAGATAGTCTACCCATAATCTCATTAATCTGAGATAGTCTACCCATAATCTCACTAATCTGAGATAGTCTACCCATAATCTCATTAATCTGAGATAGTCTACCCATAATCTCATTAATCCGAGATACAATCTATCCATAATATCTCTAATCTGACACGCAGTTGATGACCCATAAACCCCTCAGTGTGTTGTGACAGCAGTGTGAGAGCCTCACCTCTCCTGTTCATGGGCCGAACACGAACAGCCACCTTGACATTGGCGTCGTCCAGACTGGGCTCCCCCATCCTGACTCCTTCAACAGAGAGGGAAGGTAGGTAGTAGTGCTGATCTCCCCGGGTCAACAGTCATCCAAAAGCCTGGAAACGTCGCCTTGCTAGCCGGGACAGTCGGCCAGCTAGCTCCGCTCAGTGCCGCCGCTCCTCCACAGACCATCCATTTCCACAATCAAACAAACAGCCTGGGGAAATCCTGCAGGAAGCCAGGCAGCCAGCCGCTGCTTCTTCTTCTTATCCTCTGCTCCTGCTCATCGTCCAGGCTAATCATGTATCTCCACAGAGGTGTGGGAGCTGGAGGGGAGAGGGTTTAGCTAGGTTAGATATGACATCAGCTGGTGGATTAGAATGAGCAAACACACATGCTATCTTGAGACAAAACACAAACGGGCTAGCCTGCTAATTTGCCTGGAAGAATGAGAGGGAGGCTAAAAGTGGAAAGGAGGAAAGGAGCATGTTTTCCTACCATATGACTACATTAACGTACCCAGACATTAACCAGCATTTAACCGACATACCGTGGTGGATTCATCCCAGAGGTGACATCGTTAACCGACACATACAAGCCAACGATTCCCCTCTTCTTCTTCTTCTTCTTCTGATGTTTAATGGCGGTTGGCAAACATAATTGTGTGCATTACCGCCACCTTCTGAATTGAACGTTTCACAGTACTGCAAAACGATGTCCAACCAAAGTGCTCCAAATCATAATATTGTCCATTCTGTCACCCAGACGCATTTGTCTGAGTTTTCTCAAATGATTCCCTCAGTATATTGTCTAAATCTTTCCCGTTTCGACAGCTGCTGAACGATTCCCCTCGTTTTTTTACTGCCGTTTTAGCTACCTACACTACAGCTTTCCAATGGAATCCGCTCTGTCCTCCTGCCTGTGGCGAGCTACAAGCAGCTACCGGCACCCACCCTTCCGGTTGGCAGATTTCGCCTTCAAAGTAAAAGCGCAAAAAGTTGTCCCTCAGAACTCAGAACCCAACTCGTACGATGCTCAATTTTCACTTGTATGATTGAGGCCAAAATTTGGGCTCAAAACAAGTCAGACAGAAATTGTTTGGGTCAGTAACGTTTCAGTTGTGTTTTCTGCTTAGTTGTGTTTTGTGTGGTCAAGGTTTTCTAATGAGCTAGTAGACGGGGAAGACGGAGACGGGATTGTCATAAATCTTTCAAAATGAATTACTCGTTTAAAAAACTATGTAACGTTAACCAAGGGTAACCAAGGCGTAGCCAAATGTAGGCTAGTTAGTGTATAACATATAGGCTACGTCTAATTTTCATCATTTATGTTTTCTTAATATTTTCATATTCCAAACCTTCTTTTTTATGTTGTCTTCTGTGTGCAGCTGCAACGACCACTAACCTGGTGTTTTCTCACTGACGGGGATCATCACCACGACCCGACTGAACGATCGAATAAAGCAAATCAAGTAACGGGTCAGGTTGGGCGGCTAGTCGTCAGCTGTCCGGTTTAGACTCAGCAAATTATCTACGTTAAAAGAATTTGCGTAAACAATAGCCATCATTCCTTTGGTTAAAACATGGAAAAATGTGTTACAGCTGTGTGCCATCTGCTTCTGTCCCCCAAAATCACGTGACACTTCCGCTACACTAGTGTAAAGCTATTGTACATTTATAACACGTAGCACTTCCTATTACAACTTTCAAAATTAAGCCACGTCAGAATCTGAATCAGCTTTATTGGCCAAGTAGGCCTATGTACAAACAATACAAGGAATTGGACTCTGGCTTGCTTTGCACTCATAGTACTCACACTCACATACACAAAAAATAAAGCTGTGCACAAGTTAAAAACAGGCAGGGCAAAAGGGTACAGTATTAGACCTCTGTAAAAATGTAGCCTACAGTAACTAGGCTCATAAAGTGTGGTGTAAAGTGTTTTAATTAGCTATAGAATACATATCAAGTCTGCAACATCAGAGAATCCAGTTCTTGTTTAAATTGAAAAAGAAACGATCAAGTAGCGAGGCTACTAGATATTGATTTCAGTGTGCAAGTATGCAGAGAGGTTGGCTCAGTAGGTTAACACATAGTTATTTGGCCCAAGCCTTGACGAGTGGCTTGTTTTGATAGTTTGATAGGAGGCAGACTACCGCAAAAAGCTGGTTGATACTGCCAGTGATGGTCAGAGGGTTAATTCTGGGGTGTCATTTTTCATCTAAATTGTAATCTGTTTCAGTTAGGAGATTCCATTGCACTACTAGAGGACGAGGTTAATATTAAATATAGATGTATAATATTGATCTTGATTATTCATATTTGACATCTGTACTGAAATTATGCAGTAGCCAACAGTGAGAGGTGGAGAGCAGGCCTGACTTTGGCTCCTTGTTTTGTGCTTCCATCTTGTGGTTTCTGTGGGAACTACAACATGAGCTAAAACATTTTTTACATTATTTTTACATTACCTGCCCATAATTCTTCTATGTAGAATTGTGTTGAATATTGTAAAGTAATTAAACTGTGCAAAGTTTTTATTTTCCAAAATGAATGAGCCCTAATGCATCTTAACTTAGTGTGTTCCATTCTGATCCTACTAATCATGCACTCCTCTTCCCTACTTCCCCCCCAGTGACCGACCCTCTCCGACTTATTGCTGGATCTGATACGAATGCCTTCCTTTGGTCTCCATCCCAGAACCTCTCTCTCTCTATATATATATATATATATACTCTCTCTCTCTATATATATATATACTGTATATATATACGGTATATATATAATATATATTTATATATATATATGCCTTATATATGCCTTATATAAGGCCTTATATATGCCATATATATATGCCTTATGCCTTACTTATATAGAGGCCATTATATTATATAGAAGCCTAACATGCTTTTTCTCTGATCAGATTGCAATCAGATTGTGTTTTATCACTTGAAATGCCAGGTGTAAACACCCCCAAAACGCATTGAAGAAGGATTGCAATCTGATCAGCCAAACCACCTCCGGAGGTGGTCAGGGATGCATTGTGTACACATTGAACACAAGTGTAAATGCAATGTGTCCTCTCAATCTATATACACCAACTTTATGCGGATTGAGAGGACAACCATTAAAATGCATGTTAACGCCAGGTGTAAATGGAATCAGGCTGAAGTGATAAAATACAATCTGATTGCAATCTGATGGCAGAAACCACATGTTAACGCCAGGTGTAAATGGCCTCATTGTTGTTGCCACCTCTAATTGATTTGCTTGTAACCCATCTTTGTCTAGATCAGGGCCGTAGATATAGACAGACAGTGCGGTTGCACTGGGGCCCGTGAGGTAGGGGGACCATAGAGATTTGACGGTAACAATAATGTGCTCTTTATCTGCTGGCTGGGGTATTTTATTGTGTTTTTGATTTGGGCCAGCTTAGGGGACATTGCAAAAACTCACTTCATATGACTGTCATTTCTTAGAAATTATGATCTCATTTGAGCTATATTGACTAATATTTATATTGACAGTTTCAACTTAACATAAACATTTTAAATGTCCCACAGCTTACTCCATGTTGCAGTGTTTGCTAGTACAATAACTGACATGATATAAGCGAGGTTCCAAACTTTTATAGCGACACAATTCTGTGAAAACGGTCTATAACATTCCCATAAGGACCCATTAGTTCAGTTTACTGTTCTTAGTGACCTCATTGTATTTTTTCAGTCATAGGAGTAAAAAAAAAAACAAAAAAAAACAAGGAAAATTGAAGGCAAAAAGTTAAGATTCAAATAACTTTATTAGTTCCAGAGGGATTAAGAGGGAACTGCATGAAACCACAATAACAAACAGATCTTTCTGCAGAGTCTGACCTTTACAGAGTGAAAATCCTTCTTTAATATGAATCTGGTGCAGACAGACAAACAGACCTTCTGCACCACCTCTCACATGGATTTGGAGGAATTATATACATATATACATTCTATATATACTAGGCATCTCGTGCGCCCAATTACTAGGCTCGCCCGCTGCGCGGCCTCGCCTGCCCTGCAGCTCGCATACACAGCTCAGCTGCTATGCGGCATCGCCAACAGCTCGGCTGCTGCATGGCATCACCTGCTCTATTGGCATGTGCAGCGAACAATTGCTCAGGGGCCGTTGCCTCTCCCTTTTATAAAGAAAACATCACAATTGCTCGAGTGACTGATGATTTCACAATGCCTATGACATCATCAGTGATGTGATAAGCTGATAATGATATCCACGATGACATCATCGTGATGGGACAAAAATAGAAGCAAACAGACAAAGCCCACTTGCTCCCTTTTATACTGTATGATGATATATAAACTTTTCCCGGCTGGATTCTTTGCATTATATATAAACTTTTCCTGGCTGCGTTGTATAGAAATGCGTATAGTTACGCTGTTTTGAACCAAATCGGAATAGAACATCAGATGAAACTGTAATTATGGTCAATAGTTTCACCTGCTATACAAACACTGAACAATGCAGAACGTAGTTTCAAGAACACAAACAGAATGAACAGCACAGTTAAAAGTTGACTTAATGTATGTTCCACCATGGAACCACATTGTATTCAGACAGATCTCCTCAGAGCCAGAAAAAAAAGAGTCAGACAAAAGTGTCAAGGCAACAGAACAGTTAGCAGTTCAATCTGCTTCCTCTGCTTTACTAACTAAACACATTTGAATATCAATTTCCTGTTGTTATTTTTCCCTTTTCTGCCTGTTTATAGTTTCCCAACTGTACTCAGCTGTTCACTCAGAAACAGGCTGACTGTGAGCCTAGCTACATCTAACTACCGTCATCAACAATCAACCACAGACCACAATTATATTAGTGTATATAAAACAAAAACTGAGTAATTAAGGGCTTTCTCCCTATGTGTCTTTTACCACAGACAGCAAAAATGGTTACTCTCCATTGTGGCTCTTTGTGTGATTCTTCACGTCTTTTACAACCAACACTTTTTTACCACAGACTGAGCAATTAACTGGTTTCTCGCCTGTGTGGACTCTCATGTGTGGCTTCAAATGTGATTTGTGACTAAATCTTTTACCACAGATTGCACAATTAACTGGTTTATCACCTGTGTGGACTGTCATGTGTCTCAGCAGATTGCTCCTGTAGTCAAATCTTTTATGACAAACTGAGCAACTAAAGCCTTTCTTCACCTGTGACTAAACCCGACTGAGGTTCAAGAGTTTCCGTCATAAATCATCAGTGTCTTCAGTCTCAGGTTCAGAAGAGTCTGAAGTCTTGCACTTTTTTCCGGCACTAGTTGGTTGTAAATGGATCTAACTTCATGGCTGGTTCTGATACTCCACAATCCTCTCCATCATCTTCTGTCTTCATCTGGTCAGTTGAGCTGCTACTGGCTAGAGTCTCTGCCTCTCTGTTCTCCTCAATTTGGCTTTGATGAAGCTGTGAGGACTGAGGCTTCTCTTAATCATCTTCAATATTCACAGTCAGTGACAGGAGTGAATGTGAACTGGGAGATATCAGCCTCCTCTGGCCCTTGAAGCTGATCTCTCTCCTGACTGGTCCAGAGGTCCTCCTTTTCCTCTTTAATGTGTGGGAGCTCTGGGTCCTCCCGAAGCTGCTCTCCCTCCTCGGTCCTTATCTTTAATGTGTGGGGGCTCTGGCTCCTCCCGAAGCTGCTCTCCCTCCTCTGTCCTTATCTTTAATGTGTGGGGGCTCTGGCTCCTCCTGAAGCTGCTCTCCCTCCTCGGTCCTTATCTTTAATGTGTGGGGGCTCTGGCTCCTCCTGAAGCTGCTCTCCCTCCTCGGTCCTTATCTTTAATGTGTGGGGGCTCTGGCTCCTCCTGAAGCTGCTCTCCCTCCTCGGTCCTTATCTTTAATGTGTGGGGGCTCTGGCTCCTCCTGAAGCTGCTCTCCCTCCTCGGTCCTGATCTTCAATGTGTGGGGGCTCTGGCTCCTCCTGAAGCTGCTCTCCCTCCTCAGTCCTTATCTTCAATGTGTGGGGGCTCTGGCTCCTCCTGAAGCTGCTCTCCCTCCTCGGTCCTTATCTTTAATGTGTGGGGGCTCTGGCTCCTCCTGAAGCTGCTCTCCCTCCTCTGTCCTTATGCGAAGAGCTCCCTTTTTGCAACCTGAGAGAACCACAAATAGTGCAATCGTGAGAGGCATTATATGCAGGGCTGTTTTCAAGACAATGTACTGTGTGTGTGTGTGTGTGTGTGTGTGTGTGTGTGTGTGTGTGTGTGTGTGTGCGTACGTGCAAGAGACTCACTCGACTCAAGACGGGGTGAGGTTGAGAGCTGGAAGGTCTTCTTGAAGTGAGGGGGCGGGGGGAACAGCTGGTCTTCACCTTCTTCTGTCAGATTGAGACAGGGAGACAAAATTACCAACATTATAGCAAGCATCTAAAATACAAGAGATAAAACTGCATCTCTGATCAAATTGCTCCTTCTAATTGTGTATATTCTATATTAGGCATGTGTGATTGCATGCATTTAGTGTTCACACAGTGTGTGTGCAAGTCTCTAACTAAGCACAGACTCCACGGGGTAGCTGTCCCTTGTATTTCTATATTAACCCATTGATACCTGATGCAGCATTTGTGTGTGTATCCCTTTAAGACCGCGAATGGCGTGACGCGGTTCGCGGTCTTAAAGGGATACACACACAAATGAGGGATATACACGCAAATGCTGCATCAGGCATCAATGGGTTAAATCTTTTCAATTAATGTTTTTTTATTTCCTGATTTTCCCCGCAATTGTACTTTGCCAATTCCCCCTGCTGCCCTGGTCGCTGCCCCACCCTCTCTGCCGATCTGGGGAGAGCCGTAGACACGCACACGCGCTTCCTCCGATACATGTGTGGTCGCCAGCCGATTCTTTTCACCCGACAGCGGGGAGCTTCACCGGCAGGACCTAGCACGTGGGACGATCGCGCTATTTCCACCAGTTCCCTTCTGCCCCCCGAACAGGCGCCCTGACCGACCAGAGGAGGCGCTAGCGTGTATATCTTGTATTTCTATGATTAAATCTCTCAGTGAGTGTGAAACAATGAATGGTTAATGGCTCAGAGTGTGTCCCTCAAACATGTGCGTGCTGCTGGTCACCTTGTGAGCGCTCCCTGGCAGGCCTGGTGTCTTGGCCGTGCTGCTGGTGACTCTGGCAGACTTCCTGGCTGCTTCAGCTGCCACCTGAGCACTGTGCCTTTTGCTCAGGCCTTTCTTGGGGGTGCTCGAAGAGAAGGGACGAGCAAAACAGCTGAAGACCCTTTTCTGTCAGATTGAGACAGGGAGACAAATTGCCAACATTATAGCAACCAGCACTATTTAGTGCAAAATGTAAGAAATATTCATCATTCCCAACAACAATAATACAAAAAGCAAACCAACCTTGGGTTGAGTCCGACTGTCGTGCAGCTGCTCAGGCATCATGGACGCAGAGAGGACTGCCCCGGACGAGCTGCCAGGAGGGTCGAGCTCGTCTTTGTAGTCAAAGACTTGAGGGAAGAGGCAAGACTGGAGGAAGATACAGACAGGGATTTAGTGAGATTGGTGGGCGAGGAATGAAGGGGACAGAGTGTGTGTCTTGACTAGGGTTGCACGGTATACCGGTACTACAACAGTACCGCGATACCCTGACGTTAAAAAGGATACTATACCACGTTAATTTAGTACCGGTACTTTTAAAAATGACATGAGTTGCGTTGCATCCATGTGCCACCGTCTGTTTCTCCACCGGAGTCTGTGTGCTGCAGCTTTGCTCTGTCTGTTTCAACTCCCTGTGGGCGTGCCAAGTCCGCCCTCCCCTGTCTCACTGACACTCCACTCTCCACTCCTCTGTTCAGCCGATCGGGTGGACATGCAGTGTTGCCAACTTGGCGACTTTGTCGATATATTTAGCTACTTTTCAGACCCACGTGGCGACTTTATTTCTCAAAGGCAACTAGCGACAAATCTGGCGACTTTTTCTGACCATGGGAAGCAACGTTAATGTGTTGAATCTCTACGGATTTTGCCTGCTGGCTTTTCTCCCTCTCTCTCTCTCTCGTTCGCTCTGCCTGTCTGACACACACAGCGCTTCGCCTTCACTGCAGCCTCTATCCTACCTGAGAGCAGCAGGATAGGGTTTGCTTGTCATTTCTAACAGCGTATGTTGAATCTGGCCCACACGGGCGGAGTCAGCACTTAATATTACAACCATACAGTCAGATTACAACGGCTATGCCGAAGCATGCACGGACATCAAAGCTGTCCGTCTGTAAAACGATGTTTACACAGGCAAAAGGGAGACAACACGTCCACTTGACTTGCCAAAGCATCTCTCCAACAGACGATCCGACTAGTACAAAGTGTCACAGTTTAGCGAATGTGATAACGTCAAGTCAAGCGAGTGTGATTTATTTTGTGACAAGCAAACGTTTTTCAGTTCGTTTGACGAGGCAATTAAAGGCAATGCGCCTAACCTCTGCCAAGGGGGTAGGCTATATGACGGTGTTTAAGAGTGATATGAGGTTGCAAACTGTATAACGTTAACTGTCAAATAACTCACATACACTAAGTATAAGGAACATCAGATTACTGCATATTACCATGTAAAAGCTTTAATAACACTGAGAATTATTTATTTATTTAGAATAATCCATGATTAATGTTATACTAATTGTCAAAAACTCACCTAGCCTACATGTATGAACAAACAAGAAAACACTTGACACCACATAGGCTACCACATACATTTTATTGTGGAAATAAATAAAGATACATGAGATTAACTGTAAATCTGGCACTTAATGATGAAGCTCAAACTCAGATTACACTAAAGTAGACTGAACAGACATTATTCTATTCTGCGCTCTACTGAACACATTTCCTCATTTTCTATTGAGTCAAATGAGATGCCAGCAGAATCAGTTGAGGCAGCCTTCCCCAGCTATCTTTGAACACCACATAAAGTATGATGAAGACTCAAAACATGAATTTTAACTCCCATGTTCTTCTGTCGTCCATTATTACACGACTTTTCCTGTTGTTTTAGCTTTTTGCCGTGGTATCGTTTAAGTATCGAGTATCGCAATATTTAGGCAGGTATCGGTATCGAAGTCATAATTTTGGTATCGTGACAACCCTAGTCTTGACACACAATCTATCTTGTTTTACTTCAAAATCAACTCTTTAAGTTGGAGATATGCACAAGTGTGTGTTGTGTTCAGTGGAGACTGTGTGAGATCTCACTCACCTCTGCCTCGTAGTACTCGTCCATCAACAGGTCCTCTTTAAGCAGGAACGACACCTCCGCCTTCAGATAGTGAGAGATGCCGTCCGTCTGGAGCTCCTTCAGGTCAGTGAGTTCCTGGTGATAGGCCAGCTGTTGATCTTTGGCCTTCAGGGAGCTTACTAGACCTTTCAGCTGCTTCTTCAAATCAAGGACCTGATTTTCCATGACGTTCTGTTTAGACAATTCGTGGAAAGAGGATTGTGCATTCAACATTTAAGTTAACAGATACGCACAAGAGAGAAATGTAAAACTTCAAAGTGTGTTGTGTTCATTGGTGACTGTGTGAGATCACACTCACCTCTGCCTCCTGGTAGCCTTGCTGTGCTTCAATCAGCTCCTGGTCTTTAGCAGAGAGGCTTTCCTTCATGAGCTTCATGGAGCTTGATGCAGTGTTCAGCACCTGCTCTTTAGCAGAGATGCTCTCCTTCATGAGCTTCATGGAGCTTGATGCAGTGTTCAGCTCATTCTTCAGATCTATTGCTTCCTTCTCAATCACTTCCTGTTTTAGACAGTTTGTGGAAAGAGGAATTGTGCAGTGGTTAAAAATTAGATTTGCGTAAAGGGAAAATCCACCTCAAATCATATACTTCTTAAATTATATATATTTAATATGAACATCCAACATTGTAACAGTATATATGTCAAAATAATAAAAAATAATCACAAATGATTAGGGGTGTCACGATACACTCAGTTCACGATACGATACGTATCACGATACTGGGTTCACGATAACGATACGATACGATACGATTTTAACAATATTTTTTTAAACTTGAATAATGACAATATATGACTGGAAAAGTAGTATTTTATTTGAAATGCACAAATACAAAACATGCTGTTGTGGGAAATTGTTATTACAATAACAACTAGAAAAAACATGAGATTGGAGATAAGGCTTATCTTGAAATAGAATGAGTTACACCGTCACTTAGATTTACTTTGAACTAAAAGGTTTCTCAGCAGTATAAATTCTCATTATGCATCTTCAGTTTTTCTTCAAACTCAAACAACAAGACTTTTCTTAGTCTATTTTTTATGCATCTTCAGTTTTTCCTGTCAAGTAAACAGTTTTGCCAGAAACTCAATTGAATGGTTTCTCTCCTGTATAACTTATCATGTGTCTCTTCAGAGACTTGTTCAACTGAACTACTTTCCACACATTGAACTTCAACAAACAAAGACGTTTCTTTGTCTACTTTTGGAAAAAAAAAAAAAAAAAAAAAAAAAAATCACGATATGAGATTTCATCTCAACGATACATATCGTGACGTTTTACTATCGCGAAATTTCGTGGGACGATATATTGTGACACCCCTACAAATGATGCATCAGGTCATAATGGACTAAATGTAGCTGTGAGGCTTTAATCTGACCTTGCTGGCTGTAGCTTCACGGAGTTTACACTCTAGGCTGCTCCACGCTTCCTCAGCAAATTTTTGGATATCTATCAGCATCAGAAGCTTAGATCTGGAGAAGGCCAGCTGTGAAGACACAAGACACACATCAAAAGGAAGCATTAATTACTTCAAAATAAATACTCTGGTGTAATTATGTTAATTCTAAACAAATGTACCCCCAACCACCATTCAACAATTAAGTTAGGCTGGCTTTACACCAGTGTATCTTAAAGTGTGGGGCGCGCCCCACTTGTGGGGCGCAGTGGTATTACAGGTGGGGCGCGGGTGAAATCCGCGGAACCAATGTTTTAGCCATTTTTAGGTCGGAAAATCGCTTTGTAAAAGTGGCATCAGTGAACAGCAAAGCACAACTAGCGTCATACAAGGTCGCATACAGAATTGCACAGTGCAAGAAGCCGCACACCATCGCTGAGGAGCTCATACTCCCAGCAGCTATCCGTATGGTGTCAACTATGCTGGATGAGACCAGCGCTGCAAAATTGAAGACTATCCCGCTGTCCAATGACACAGTTGCAAAACGTATATGTGACATTTCAAATGATCTCGAGGAACAACTCACGGAAAAACTGACAGACACACGTTTCGCCTTACAAGTGGACGAGGCTACGGACAGCAATAAAGACTGCTTGCTTATCGCCTATGTTCGCTTTGTCACGTCGGAGTCACTGAGTGAGGATTTGCTGTTTTGCAAGTACGTTACAAGCAGAGCAACAGCTGAAGAGCTATGCTTCTGGACAGTTACCTGACACAACACGGGCTGAATTGGGAGAACTGTGTGGGTTTTTGCAGCCACTAATACTGATAAAACTTGAGTCCTCACAAATGTCTGCACTTATTATTTTCTGCAGGTTGCACCTTATTATTGTTTTGAAACGATTTGCAGTGGAAAACAGGCAGCCCTTAATACAGTGATAGTGACTTGAACTCACAATTAAGATATTTGAATTTATTTTGTTTTGTAGAGGTTGCACTTTATTGTTATTGTTTTTGAAAAGATGTGCAGGGCAAAACAGCCAGAATATAGAAATGAATGGTCATTATGTCAATAAAAGTTAAACTTGGACCGTTTTGTTTCAATTTTGTTGGGGCGGTGGGGCCCGAAAGATTTTCTTCCTCCAAAGTGGGGCCTGACAGAAAAAGTTTGAGAACCACTGCTTTACACTGTGAAACTTCAAATAAGTTAGGCTGGCTTTACACTGTGAAACTTTTAGGCAACTACGGTAGTTGCAGGTTGCAAATAGCATGAAACATAATTTTCATGCAAATGCGAGCATGCATCAGTGCATTAATAGCATAGCCTACTTATCAGCATTTTGATTGGCTGTTGCATAAAACTAGTTTCACAAACTTGAGAATTTTGCAACTGTTGCAGCAGAGTTTCAGACAAGTTTCAAGTGCGTTGCTGAGGGCTTTAGACCATGCAAATCATTTGCAACTTAGTTTCACCTCAGTTTCAACCAACTAAAGTTGCGTGAAGGTTTCAGCGTGTAAAGCCAGCCTTAGAGATCTGCACAAGAGAGAAATTGAAAAGTATGTTGTGTTCAGTGGGTAGTGTGTGAGATCACACTCACCTGTGACTTGTAGTACTTTTCAGTCTCCTGCTCATTTTGAATCAAGCGGGCTTTGTCGGCTGTTGCTTGGCTGATTTGAGCCTGAAGGCAGCAGATAGTTCTGCTCCACTCCATCTGAGAAGATTCCAGAGTGTATTTCAGCCTGGTAACCTCAGCCTTGGAGATGGCCAGCTGTGAAGACAAGACGCAAATAAAAAGGAAACATTAATAGTGAAAATGTGGGATTGCTCGTCTGGTGTAATCCAAGTCTCCGGAAGCCCCAAGATGCCAAGTTGACTAGAAAGGATTTACATCCTGTTTTTAGATTACCTGGGAAGAGAGATCTCCATTCCATGCTATCAGTTGATCCACTCTAGCCTCATGAAGACTTGCGTCTAACCTGAAAGAGAGAAGACCCAAATGAGAAATAGTTTTTTGTCATACAACCAGCACTCATATGGGGGAGGATGGGGGCAGGAGTTGTGAACCTGTCCAATATCTAAAGGGGGTGGGGCTTCTTTAAGTGTTTTCAGTTCTTAGGTGCTTACCGCTTTTTGGGCGACTCAGGAAGCAGAACCATACGCTTAGAATTAGATCCTGTAAAGAAAGAAAGAAAGAGTCCATTAATATACTGTACAACAACAGTGTTTCTCTCACCGACTATCAAGGAAAGCAGATTGCCCCACAGCTGTCAACCAATCAGGGTGGGAGGCAGCTCAGCCCTGTAGGCACTGCCTCTCCCTCCTGAGCGGCCCACACCAACACTGCCCCGCGAGGAGCCAGGACCTGCTTCACACAGCCTCTCCAGGGTATATGAGGGAATCCTGAAGTTAAATTCAATAGCTTTTGAGACCTTTTTTAATACTTTTTCCAGACCTCAACAACGCCACTGGTCACATCAGCAATAGAGGTGTAAATCACAAGTTTCATCACAATACAATATTATATTGATTATTTGGACAACAATACGAGATTTGCTGATATCACAAAGTCTGCCACGATACGATTTCGATTCAATTCAGGGGTCTGCGATCGATATGGGACAATATATGCTCATTTAACACCATCAGCACAATAGCTACCAAATTGTATACCTCTCCAATGGCAATCAAAACTTGTTCATACTTTTTAAGGGCCTTAATTTCCCCTAAATTGATTGATCAACTTTTAATACTTTTCAAGACCCCGCGGATACCCTGCACGTCTCTAAAAGGTTCTGGCTCTGACTCACCTCTGCTATTCTATCTGTCCAAACTCACTCCCCTCAGCCATTCGAGTCGCACACCTGACGCCCTGGCCAACAGGGAGGCCGCCTCCTGCGTGTTGCTAGCTACTAAGCTCCTTTACGTCATCATACAGCCATGCAAAGAAGATGTATTCCCTGTAGCATCATGCACAATGCTATCTGCTGGGGAGCCCTGTGCATTTACAGCCAATCAAGTCAGCTATGCAAGGCCCAAAGCCTTTGTTTTGGTTTTGGCTACAGACTCATATCTAATGCCATGATCAAGAGTGTCTGTGCCATATCCTAACAAATGACAAGCAATTTAGATCACACCAGCCATTTCAACAAGAATAAAAAATATAAACACTAGCATATTACTATACTAATGAGAATATATAGTAAATACTAAAAAGGGCTATCACCACCCACAACAACAACAACAACAACAACAGTAGGGACGTCAGGCTCAGCTACACAACAGCACTGCTGTTGAGCTGGCAGGGCTTGGTGTCTTGTTTATAATAATGACACTTTAACAGAATCTGTTGCACTGTCATTCTCCATAACAGCCACAATATGGAGAAATAATCACTTTTTGGCTATCACCTTTAGCTAACGTTAATCACTTGGTTGCAGTTAATTATGACTTTTTGGCAGAACATATGACGTTGTAATCAGTGGATTGACGATACTGTAACAGGCAGCTCATAACTATAGCAGTATGGACCACACCGACCGGACACATTAGTTCTGAGGTGGCTGAAGTTCGGTAAAGTTGTAAATATATTGACAGATTCGCACTTCCTGGATCAATATCTCATAAACGAAGCGTTTGTACCGCACACACGACGCCTCTTTCCCATCTTAGTAAGGTAGACAACGAGCTACAACCTCATTTTCACGTAAACGAGCAATCCTCCAGTCCGAGAAGTGCGAATCTGTATATTTCCAACTTGACCGAACTGCTGCAACTGCGGTCAACTGAGCCGACGTTCGCGAAACCACAGTCAAGCCAGCCAACACTTGGTTTTTGATGCGTGTCTATTCGTGCCGTAACGGTACTGCTGCTTCACGGGTGTTCGGAGCGGGCTAAAAAGTCGAGTGTCACAATTCAGCGATCCTTAGATCGACATTACAACAAACAGTGTATTGAATGACTGTTGAATATGTCACAAAAGTCCTACCTTATTGAACGATCGTAGCAGGAGTTTCGCTTGGTACTATCATGTTGATGCTCTCAACAAGATGGCGAAAAACCGGCATTTCCGGGACTGGTTTTTCAAAATAAAAGCACGATTCGACTCCAGTCTAGACCACACAGATTTGGTGTTTGTTCCGACTTTCTAAGTACTGTACAATCTTATAACTCCATAATCCCACACCATGACTGACATAGTTGTGTACACTACACCCCTAGGTATGCACTCTCATGAAATTAGCCATTTTCACTGTGCCATTTTGGAGAAATACAGTCAAAATCTCAATACTGAACTTGAAAAATGTGTTTTTTTTACTTTCTAAGTACTGTACAATCGCATAACTCCATAATCCCACACCATGACTCACATGGTTGTGTACACTACACCCCTGGGTATACACTCTCATGAAATTAGCCATTTTCACTGTGCCATTTTGGAGAAATAGTCAAAATCTCAATACTGAACTTGAAAAATGTGTTTTTTTAGACTTCTAAGTACCGGTACTGTACAATCGCATAACTCCATAATCCCACACCATGACTCACATGGTTGTGTACACTACACCCCTGGGTATACACTCTCATGAAATTAGCCATTTTCACTGTGCCATTTTGGAGAAATACAGTCAAAATCTCAATACTGAACTTGAAAAATGTGTTTTTTTTACTTTCTAAGTACTGTACAATCGCATAACTCCATAATCCCACACTATGACTCACATGGTTGTGTACACTACACCCCTGGGT
Source organism: Poromitra crassiceps (assembly GCF_964638095.1). Classification (NCBI taxonomy): domain Eukaryota; kingdom Metazoa; phylum Chordata; class Actinopteri; order Beryciformes; family Melamphaidae; genus Poromitra; species Poromitra crassiceps. The sequence continues at coordinate 314,533 of NW_028152206.1, forward strand.
ATATACTCTCATGAAATTAGCCATTTTCACTGTGCCATTTTGGAGAAATAGTCAAAATCTCAATACTGAACTTGAAAAATGTGTTTTTTTAGACTTCTAAGTACTGTACAATCGCATAACTCCATAATCCCACACCATGACTCACATGGTTGTGTACACTACACCCCTGGGTATACACTCTCATGAAATTAGCCATTTTCACTGTGCCATTTTGGAGAAATAGTCAAAATCTCAATACTAAATTAGAAAAATGTGTTTTTTTAGACTTCTAAGTACTGTACAATCGCATAACTCCATAATCCCACACCATGACTGACATGGTTGTGTACACTACACCCCTGGGTATACACTCTCATGAAATTAGCCATTTTCACTGGGCCATTTTGGAGAAATAGTCAAAATCTCAATACTGAACTTGAAAAATGTGTTTTTTTAGACTTCTAAGTACTGTACAATCGCATAACTCCATAATCCCACACCATGACTCACATGGTTGTGTACACTACACCCCTGGGTATACACTCTCATGAAATTAGCCATTTTCACTGTGCCATTTTGGAGAAATACAGTCAAAATCTCAATACTGAACTTGAAAAATGTGTTTTTTTTACATTCTAAGTACTGTACAATCGCATAACTCCATAATCCCACACCATGACTCACATGGTTGTGTACACTACACCCCTGGGTATACACTCTCATGAAATTAGCCATTTTCACTGTGCCATTTTGGAGAAATAGTCAAAATCTCAATACTGAACTTGAAAAATGTGTTTTTTTAGACTTCTAAGTACCGGTACTGTACAATCGCATAACTCCATAATCCCACACCATGACTCACATGGTTGTGTACACTACACCCCTGGGTATACACTCTCATGAAATTAGCCATTTTCACTGTGCCATTTTGGAGAAATACAGTCAAAATCTCAATACTGAACTTGAAAAATGTGTTTTTTTAGACTTCTAAGTACCGGTACTGTACAATCGCATAACTCCATAATCCCACACCATGACTCACATGGTTGTGTACACTACACCCCTGGGTATACACTCTCATGAAATTAGCCATTTTCACTGTGCCATTTTGGAGAAATAGTCAAAATCTCAATACTGAACTTGAAAAATGTGTTTTTTTCGACTTCTAAGTACTGTACAATCGCATAACTCCATAATCCCACACCATGACTGACATGGTTGTGTACACCACACCCCTGGGTATACACTCTCATGAAATTAGCCATTTTCACTGTGCCATTTTGGAGAAATAGTCAAAATCTCAATACTGAACTTGAAAAATGTGTTTTTTTCGAATTCTAAGTACTGTACAATCGCATAACTCCATAATCCCACACCATGACTGACATGGTTGTGTACACTACACCCCTGGGTATACACTCTCATGAAATTACCCATTTTCACTGTGCCATTTTGGAGAAATAGTCAAAATCTCAATACTGAACTTGAAATATAAGGAAAGAAAAATAAAAAAAACACCCTAAGAAATGAAAGGTAACTAAAGACAATCACAACGTTGCAAGTGCAATCAAATTAATTATATACAATACGTACATGAGTGATGGAGTGTTCTGACTATATATGAATTTGTGTTTATTTACATGAAATTTACAGTCTGAGCAAAATAGGCATTAAATAGGCATGAGTTTCCATGAATGTACAGTCTGAGTTAAATATGAATTTACATTGAATCTACATTAACTTTAGAAGCCGAGTTAAATATTAATGGGCAGTGAAGTAACATGAATTTACAGTCCCGGTTAATTATCAGTTTACATTGAATTTTCCATGAAATGATGATGAGAATAATTTGAAAAATAATAATAATAATAAACTGTGACAAAGCACAAATAAACAAAAGAAATGGCAATAAAATAAAGTGCAGGATAAGACCAACAATAATTACTATAACAAAGTGTAAATATAGCAGCAAGCAGCAATACCAGGGTTTCAAGTCTGCTGACGTCACAATAATGTCACAATGTCTATGACATCATCAGTGATGTCACAATTGCTCGAGTTAACCAAAACCCCCAAATGGTCGAGTAACATCACCGATGAAAACCCCAAATGGTCAAGTGACATCACTGATGATGTCACAATGCCTATAACATCATCAGTGCCAATGACATCATTAGTGTAATGAGATCAAAATGATGATCAATAATGATGCCACAATGTATGACATCATCAGGATTTACCTGATGACATCAGGTAAATCCTCCTCAGCCAAGTCACTGAGGCAATCCATATGGTGGAAAGGTTTTCTTGCGTTCACTGGGGGTGTGGGGACGCCGCTGTGTCCCGGCCCGGCCTTCTCTCCCACGCCTTATGTGGGGGGGGGGGGCGGGGCGGGGCGGGGGACATCGGTGCTCTTCATCACTGGTCGAGGGCTGCCGGTTGGTTTAGAACAGTTTAGGTAGGCGATAGATTAGCTACAGCCTAAGGCTGACCTGTTATAGTGTTCAGGCAAAAATCAGACTAGAGCAGAGTAGGATAGGCCAGATTAGGCTGTAGATTAGCTAGATACTATGTACCAGTTAGCTCTGGTTAATGCTTAGAGTAGTCAGTTGTCTGATCTTCTCCCCCCCCCTCTCTTTCTCTTTCCCCCTTCCCCCGCTCCTTCCCTTCTTCCCCCTTCCTGTTCTCCCCTCTCCCACACTTCCCACTCCCCCCCCCCACCTCCTCCACATCCCACCCCCCCCTCCCTTCTCCTGCTCTCTCCTCCTTCTCCCCCCCTCTGCTCCTTCTCCTTCTCCTCTTCTCCCCTATTTTCCCGAACCCCTGCCACTTCCTGCTCTCCCCTCTCTCACATTCCCCCTGCTCTCCTTCCCCTTCTCTGTGTGTGTGGGGGGGGGGGGGATGTGGGGGGGGCAGGGGGGGGTGTGTGTGGAGGAGGAGGGAGCAGAGAGGTCTGTTCCCTCCCCCGCCTCCTCCTCTCGCGTTCCCCCTGCTCTCCCTCCCCTGCGCCCTCCCCTGCGCCCTCCCTCCTCCTCCGCGTTTCCCGTTTTCTCCCCGCCTCCTCCCTCTCGCTGCTCTCCCTCCCCTGCACCCTCCCACCTCTCCTTCTCTGTTCTCTCCTCCTCTCTGTCCTCTCCCCACTCTCACATTCCCCCTGCTCTCCTTCCCCTGCACCCTCCCACCTCTCCTTCTCTGTTCTCTCCTCCTCTCTGTCCTCTCCCCTCTCTCACATTCCCACTGCTCTCCTTCCCCTGCACCCTCCCGCCTCTCCTTCTCTGTTCTCTCCTCCTCCGCGTTTTCCCCCCGCCTCCTTCTGCCCCCCCCTCTGCTCCTTCTCCTTCTCCTCTTCTCCCCTATTTTCCAGAATCCCTGCCACTTCCTGCTCTCCCCTCTCACATTCCCCCTGCTCTCCTTCCCCTGCACCCTCCCACCTCTCCTTCTCTGTTCTCTCCTCCTCCACATTTCCCATTTTCTCCCCACCCTCGCCCTAATCCGGGCCCGTATCCTACCCCCCCCCCAACCCTAGACCCTACCCTACCCAGGCTCTCCTTCCCCTGCACCCTCCCACCTCTCCTTCTCTGTTCTCTCCTCCTCCACATTTCCCATTTTCTCCCCACCCTCGCCCTAATCCGGGCCCGTATCCTACTCCCTCCCCTCCCCAACCCTAGACCCTACCTCTACCCTGGCTCTCCCTCCCCTGCACCCTCCCATCTCTCCTTCTCTGTTCCCTCCTCCTCCACATTTCCTATTTTCTTCCCACCTCCTCCCTCTCGCATTCCCCCTGCTCTCCCTCCCCTGCACCCTCCCACCTCTCCTTCTCTGTTCTCTCCTCCTCCACATTCCCCATTTTCTCCCTACCCCTCGCCCTAATCCGGGCCCGTATCCTACTCCCTCCCCTCCCCAACCCTAGACCCTACCTCTACCCTGGCTCTCCCTCCCCTGCACCCTCATCTCTCCTTCTCTGTTCTCTCCTCCTCCACATTTCCTATTTTCTCCCCACCTCCCCCCTCTCCTCCCTCACATCCCCCTGCTCTCCCCCCCTCCTCCACTCTCCTGCCTTCTCCTCTTCCCGGTGTTTCTTCCTCTTCCCCCCCTTCCCCCACTACTCTAAAGCATAGTACACATTCTACTCCAAAGCATGGCACCCACTCTATCCCCTCCAATATTTCGGCACTACTTAAAGCATGGCACCCATGCTCTTAGTATTTCGCCACTATTCAAAGCATGGCATCCACTCTTCCTAAAGCAAGGCACCCATAAGCTCTATATGTGAACATGTGCTTATTTGGCAAAAGGACTCACTACTAAAGGCTTGCAGCCAATTAAATTAGGCATAGTTTGGTTGCTAAGAAATTGACATATGTCCGTTTGCAAGATGTACGTCTATATTTCTCATTCTCTCCCCACCTCCTCCCTCCCCCTGCTCTCTCCTCCCCCACACCCCCCCCCCTTCCCCTCTCCTGCTCTCTCCTCTTGCTCCCTCCCCACCTCCTATACCCTCCAGCATCTCCCATTCCCTCCCCACCCCATCACTCTCTCACATTCCCCCTGCTCTTCTCCCTTCTCCTGCTCTCTCCTCTGCTCTCTCTTCATTTCTATATTTTCTATATTATCAATTGTTCAAATGTTATCTTTATTCTGTATATTCTTGTTACTGTTGTGTCAGCTAGAATTAGCTAGACATACTTTCTGTGAAGCCCTCTGAGACATGCTTGTGAATTAGGGCTATATAAATAAATTTGACTTGACTTGACTTGACATACGAGCAATTTCTATGACATAATTTCCAATTTCCTCTCGATGGGCGGCACTTAGCGGCAGTGCCCTTGGAAAATAGTTTCCAACAATACAACTTATCATTTTCAGCGTGTAGCAATGAGCTAGCGTGTAGGTTTCTGCCGTTAGCTTGCTAGCTAGTTGCCATTGTGATTGACATGGTCGGAGCCAATGACAGACTTTGTAATAAGCCGGGAGGGGACATCCGCCTGCCACCGAAACAGTCGCTCCAATGGGAGAGCAGCTGTAGAGCAGGGGAGGGCTTATCCCAGTTGCCTGTTTCTGCGGCACCAGACTCCTTGGACGGAAGGGAAAGGAGGCTGGCCAGCGAGATTACCAGTTCAGTGACATCACTTTACATCCTTTTTTTTTACACTAGATGAATTAGCCATGGTCAACTACTGACCTCCACGTGCACATGAGCGAAATCACACAGAGAAGGGGCTGCACTGCTTAAAAAGTGAGAATTTAAAAAATGCAGATAACACCAGATATGCACATCAACACGGAAAAAAAAAAAAAAAAAAAAAATCTAGGGCATCTAGTGAGCACCAATATCTGTCATTGGACCAGATTTCAGGTGATGTACCAACGCACGGGAATTTGCATCGTGGCGGAAGAGGAACAAAGAAAGTAAATAAAGTCAAAATAATAGGGGTTCTGCACCTGCGGGGCTTGAAGCCCTAAGTATGAAGGAGCACTTAGAGTTCAATGAGGGGAGGGTTCATTTGCATACACAACAATTCCAGATGAATGCATCATCCGTTGCCCGTTGGAACTCTTCTTCATCCATCTCCAGGCACTCAGTATGGTACCAACGAGGACAGCTGTCACACTGGATCTGTAAATGCATAAGTAGAGACGTCTGAGAGGTTTGCAGCAGACAAGTGGAGCGACTGTGGGGGCGAACGCCCCAGGACCAACGCTCAATAGGACCCACCCGGCTGAGCTACGTCTTCATTAGCCTAATTCAAATCTGTGAATCCAACAACTTGTGTGAAACCTCCCTAGTTATTGTTTAATAATGATCTCTGCCAGGCGAGAATCCCCTGGAGGAGATGTATTTGGCCGTGTGTGTGCTTGTGTGCGTCTGTGTGTTCTCCTCTCCTAATGCGATCTGAGTAAAGCCTAGACGGAATTTCATCAAATTTGCCTCAAACTGATGGACTCACTGATTAACAACTGATTTTAGTGTTCAAAGGTCAAACTTAAAAGGTCACTGACTGTGACCTCACAAACGCCATTCCCAAGTTCGTTAATGTGATATGTCAAAAATGGCTAGATGGAATTACTTCCAATTCCCTGAATGAACATGAATGACGATGCATAGTTCATCATCTATAAACCTTCTAATTAATCAATTACACACAATATTAACAATAACTATGAACAAATTATTTGATTTTCGTGTCAGCACAATTGACCATCCCACATGCGATTATCAGACACATCAACAATCAATAACTTAACAAAACGTTCTGGTGTGTTATCCAACCCCAAATCTATATATTCATGTATAATAGAATATATATATATATATATATATATATATATATATATATATATATATATATATATATATATATATATATATACTGTATACACACACACACACACACACACACACACACACAAGGGTAGAACAATACCATACCCAGTCGGTCATCGGAGGCCCTGTCCCAGGTGGTCTTGTGTTGCAACAGAGGATGCATTGGCTCTCTATGGGAAACACTAATGTACAGAAGCAGACGTTACATCTTGAAAAGTACAATAACAAAATCAAAATATAGCCGCAAGCGGCGATTGACGGGTGACCTGGGGTGAGACATAATAAACACCAAATAGTGCACATTTATTCAGAGTTGGTATGCGCACAAGTAAACAATGTTTGGTTGAGATCCGGTTACCTGATTGTACAGTCCTTAGAAGTCTAAAAAAACACATTTTTCAAGTTCAGTATTGAGATTTTGACTATTTCTCCAAAATGGCACAGTGAAAATGGCTAATTTCATGAGAGTGTATACCCAGGGGTGTAGTGTACAGAACCATGTCAGTCATGGTGTGGGATTATGGAGTTATGCGATTGTACAGTACTTAGAAAGTAAAAAAAACACATTTTTCAAGTTCAGTATTGAGATTTTGACTGTATTTCTCCAAAATGGCACAGTGAAAATGGCTAATTTCATGAGAGTGTATACCCAGGGGTGTGGTGTACACAACCATGTCAGTCATGGTGTGGGAGTATGGAGTTATGCGATTGTACAGTACTTAGAAGTCGAAAAAAACACATTTTTCAAGTTCAGTATTGAGATTTTGACTATTTCTCCAAAATGGCACAGTGAAAATGGCTAATTTCATGAGAGTGTATACCCAGGGGTGTAGTGTACACAACCATGTCAGTCATGGTGTGGGATTATGGAGTTATGCGATTGGACAGTACTTAGAAGTCGAAAAAAACACATTTTTCAAGTTCAGTATTGAGATTTTGACTGTATTTCTCCAAAATGGCACAGTGAAAATGGCTAATTTCATGAGAGTGTATACCCAGGGGTGTAGTGTACACAACCATGTCAGTCATGGTGTGGGATTATGGAGTTATGCGATTAGACAGTACTTAGAAAGTAAAAAAAACACATTTTTCATGTTCAGTATTGAGATTTTGACTGTATTTCTCCAAAATGGCACAGTGAAAATGGCTAATTTCATGAGAGTGTATACCCAGGGGTGTAGTGTACACAACCATGTGAGTCATGGTGTGGGATTATGGAGTTATGCGATTGTACAGTACCGGTACTTAGAAGTCTAAAAAAACACATTTTTCAAGTTCAGTATTGAGATTTTGACTGTATTTCTCCAAAATGGCACAGTGAAAATGGCTAATTTCATGAGAGTGTATACCCAGGGGTGTAGTGTACACAACCATGTGAGTCATGGTGTGGGATTATGGAGTTATGCGATTGTACAGTACCGGTACTTAGAAGTCTAAAAAAACACATTTTTCAAGTTCAGTATTGAGATTTTGACTATTTCTCCAAAATGGCACAGTGAAAATGGCTAATTTCATGAGAGTGTATACCCAGGGGTGTGGTGTACACAACCATGTGAGTCATGGTGTGGGATTATGGAGTTATGCGATTGTACAGTACTTAGAAGTCTAAAAAAACACATTTTTCAAGTTCAGTATTGAGATTTTGACTATTTCTCCAAAATGGCACAGTGAAAATGGCTAATTTCATGAGAGTATATATCCAGGGGTGTAGTGTACACAACCATGTGAGTCATGGTGTGGGATTATGGAGTTATGCGATTGTACAGTACTTAGAAAGTAAAAAAAAAACACATTTTTCAAGTTCAGTATTGAGATTTTGACTGTATTTCTCCAAAATGGCACAGTGAAAATGGCTAATTACATGAGAGTGTATACCCAGGGGTGTAGTGTACACAACCATGTGAGTCATGGTGTGGGATTATGGAGTTATGCGATTGTACCGGTACTTAGAAGTCTAAAAAAACACATTTTTCAAGTTCAGTATTGAGATTTTGACTATTTCTCCAAAATGGCACAGTGAAAATGGCTAATTTCATGAGAGTGTATACCCAGGGGTGTGGTGTACACAACCATGTGAGTCATGGTGTGGGATTATGGAGTTATGCGATTGTACAGTACTTAGAAGTCTAAAAAAACACATTTTTCAAGTTCAGTATTGAGATTTTGACTATTTCTCCAAAATGGCACAGTGAAAATGGCTAATTTCATGAGAGTATATATCCAGGGGTGTAGTGTACACAACCATGTGAGTCATGGTGTGGGATTATGGAGTTATGCGATTGTACAGTACTTAGAAAGTAAAAAAAAAACACATTTTTCAAGTTCAGTATTGAGATTTTGACTGTATTTCTCCAAAATGGCACAGTGAAAATGGCTAATTACATGAGAGTGTATACCCAGGGGTGTAGTGTACACAACCATGTGAGTCATGGTGTGGGATTATGGAGTTATGCGATTGTACAGTACCGGTACTTAGAAGTCTAAAAAAACACATTTTTCAAGTTCAGTATTGAGATTTTGACTATTTCTCCAAAATGGCACAGTGAAAATGGCTAATTTCATGAGAGTGTATACCCAGGGGTGTAGTGTACACAACCATGTGAGTCATGGTGTGGGATTATGGAGTTATGCGATTGTACAGTACTTAGAAAGTAAAAAAAAACACATTTTTCAAGTTCAGTATTGAGATTTTGACTGTATTTCTCCAAAATGGCACAGTGAAAATGGCTAATTTCATGAGAGTGCATACCTAGGGGTGTAGTGTACACAACTATGTCAGTCATGGTGTGGGATTATGGAGTTATAAGATTGTACAGTACTTAGAAAGTCGGAACAAACACCAAATCTGTGTGGTCTAGACTGGAGTCGAATCGTGCTTTTATTTTGAAAAACCAGTCCCGGAAATGCCGGTTTTTCGCCATCTTGTTGAGAGCATCAACATGATAGTACCAAGCGAAACTCCTGCTACGATCGTTCAATAAGGTAGGACTTTTGTGACATATTCAACAGTCATTCAATACACTGTTTGTTGTAATGTCGATCTAAGGATCGCTGAATTGTGACACTCGACTTTTTAGCCCGCTCCGAACACCCGTGAAGCAGCAGTACCGTTACGGCACGAATAGACACGCATCAAAAACCAAGTGTCGGCTGGCTTGACTGTGGTTTCGCGAACGTCGGCTCAGTTGACCGCAGTCTGCTGCAATAGCTAACGTCAGATCACCCTATCACGGTGTGTCCGTTAAGTTTATTTCTCCTCACAAACAGACAGTGCTCCAGGCAGCTTTTTCCATGCAAAAACGCTTTGTGAACAGCCCCATACACAGCAGATTACCCCTGCTCTTCCATTACCATATTCTCATAGGGATATGGCTAATGCCAAATTAACTGCTTTCACCGAACCTGGGTTCCACTGTTCCACACGGACGTTAATTCTGGTTTCTAACGCTAGTCAACTTGTGAGTAGATAATCACAACAGTCTTAAAGGCACTGCAAACATCCATCTGTTAAGTTAGCTTACCAAAATGCTGTAAATTAAAACAAACTGTTAGCATGATAGGAGAGCCTAACGTTAGCTAATGGGCGTGTACATTGCCCTGCAAAGATAAACCCCGGCGGCCATTAAAACATGTTTAACATTTTTTTTTTTTTTTTTACCAACCCCTATAACCAAGTTGTTTACTTGCCTAACGTTAACCATTACCGTAACCACCGACCTTCAAGATGTAACGTTAATTCATGTTAGTTAGAACCCACTCAACCCAGCAAGCACATTAGCTAATGTGCTAACTGACGTTAGCTTGTTTTTGGCTAGCAGAGACGGTAGCACCAAACTCCATCGATTTTCATCATCAGAATGCCTCACCTGTCTCCAAACCTCGATTAGGAAGAAGCTGGATTCCTGCTAAACGCAGGCGGTAGGCACTCGGGTGCATGTTGGCTGGCTGTTAGCTAGTCTTCTGGCTGTTAGCTAGTCGTCTCTTCAAACGGACGCGTTGACTTCCTTTGGGATTCATGACAGATTTTTCCTTGGGGATTCGGATCCTGTCATCCTCATGTCAAATCACTGCTCATGTCTTGCTGGCACTGCAGTGTGTAACCACACAGCTGCTTTGCTGTTTCAAACTGGTGATGTAATTGATTGGCATTTTATGTTTGAAATGTGCTATATAAAGTTTATTATTATTACTACTCAGAGGTGAATGTGCAGGTTGTGCCCCCTGTCTGTCCACACCTGCACTGAGACAGAGCAGGAATGGCACAAGCTCAGAACAGCAGTAGGTGAGACACAATTCATAGGCCTAATATTCCTGATATTCAAGTATAAACAATTGGACAGCTGTATTGGAGGCATGATCAATACCAGAGTCCAACTTTTAAAGTGTCAGGAACCTTATAATAATGTATTATTGAATGCCATTTTGTTCTGCTCTCATTGTTTTGACATAGGATTATAGGCAGTGGTATGCCCAGCCTAGGGGTAACCAGAGACATAACATAAAAAAGGCGACTCCCCCCTTTCCCCTCTCCCAAGGATGACCAGGCCACCATAGGTTGCAGTCCAACAACAGTTGTTTTTAATGTAATGTGATGTGCACAACCCAAAACAATAACCAAAATCTATTTATGAGTTAAGCTTAGGCTACCTGTCAAATAAAAACAACCCCAAAGAAACAACCGGTATCTTACCTAACTTAACTAATACAAAACACAGGAGAAAAATAACTCAGGAAACGAAGGCTTCACACCCCTACATGGCTGTCATGAGGACTGCAATAGTTAATAATAATTAATAATAAAGATAAAGTAGTTACATTTTACAAATACAAGTAGCCTAAATATGAAAGCCCACAGTAAATGTGTAAATAAGCCACACCACATTGTAAACAAAGGCTTTCAAACATTTACACCTTTTTAAATATGACCTGTATCCAAGTTATCTGGATAATGGTCGCATTTAAAAACCAGGTGTAAATGGGGTGAAAGAGATCTCTCAATGTGAGCCAGACTACCTCCAGATGTGGTCAGGCAGATCTGATCACATCCTGATCACGGTGCGTTTACACCTATGGTTTTACACCTTGCATTAACATGTTTTTCTCCTTAGCTTTCCTGCCTGGTTTTTTGACTCTGGAGGAGTACAGGTCCTGGATGGAGGGCAGTTTGGCACCAATGACTTGTTTTCTGCAGTCCTGACCATCTGTTGCAGTCTGTGCCTGTTGTGTTTGGTGGGAGACCCAAACCAGACAGTGATGTGAGTTGCAGAGGACAGACTGGATGATGGAGGTTCTGAGAGATTATGGATCCCAGGAACTGAAGCTATAGGATTCCACCGTAGACACAGAGCTGTTGGATATAGCGAGGTGGCCAGTGCTGGGGGACTCCTCTGTACAGTTTTGAGTTTTGAGTGTTCAGCTCCAGGTTGTTCTGACCGCACCAGAGGGCAAACCGTTCAACCTCCTGTCTGTATGCATACTCATCGCAGTCGCAGATGATGACTGTGTTGTCTGTAAACTTCAGGAGTTTGACAGATAGGTCCTGGAGCATTGGGCCCCTGGGCCTGGGCCCGGTAGACCCGTTCGGTAATACATCCCTGGCTGTTTGCACACTGTTTTCCCCCAAAAAAATATACAGCTATTACAGCAACACACACAATGGATTTACAGTTCAATTCAAAGTTGTTTTACAAAAACACAAGGAAGTGAAGTTTAAACCTTATAGGCATGTAGTCTTGCATTTGGGCCTATTGGGTCTTACAGTGCGGCACACTCAATTAAAACCAAAAGTACAATAACCCTCTAATTGTCCATAAACTTGTGGAACATTTTGTCAAAAATAAAGGGTTGGTGCCATAAGGGTTAATTTGATCCCAGGTTTGGACAAGATCCACGGTGCACCCTGTGAAGACGCTCTGGGTTATGGGCCCCTGGCTACTGGCTCGGCCGGTAGGCCCATTCGGTAGTACATCCCTGGCTGCTTGTGTCACTTGATTGTAATCACCTGTTAATTGATTACAATCACCTGTTACTTTCCTACCATGATGGCCGTGTGGTGATGTAACAGAATCCTATCAATAGGAGGATGTAACCACTACCAGTGGAGCAGTTGAGACCAGACAGCAGGCAGCAGTATGTCGACACCACTAGAGGGCACTGTGCTGCAACATGTAGCTGCAGTGTGGCTGACAGCTGGTGTGGTGTAACCTCACTCCATGCAGACCTAGAGGCTTATACCTTTATGGTGTATGGGATAAAATTAAAGTTGACATCATAAGATGTATGAAACTGGTGTAAGTTATATTTTAAAGGGGAAAATATAATGCTTTGCTGAAAATATAATAGATTTTTACTATATTAATGGTTGTTTGCCTTGGGTTAGGGTTAGTTCCCATCATTTTAATTTACCACACTGATCTGTTAAAATAACCCCCTTTTTCTCCACATGATCTGGGACCTTCTCATGTGGCAGATGGAAAAGACAATCTAGTGCAGGGGTCAGGGGTCACCAACCTTTTTGACCCCAAGAGCTACAGTAGGCTATACGAGGGATCAGTGTTGGTACACAAACGGCAGCTTATAATGGGACCCTATGGAGCCAGCCTTGAGTGTCTCACGCTAGCAGTGCTTTCTACTAAATTCACTTCATTTTAAAAACTGCGACAGTTCACACAACTTTAACACGACATACATATATTATACATCAGACCCTTGAGCTACTTCTGCTCTCACTCAGAATGTCAAAATATAAGCGATGTGATGTATAGTTTTTGAGATATAACGTTTGTTTGGCACAACTCATAGGCTACTAGTAAACTGCTGTGGTTCCGGTGTGATGTCACACTGATTCTATAGATACAGTCAGTCTGTGGGGGAATATTGTGCATTTAAACAGGAGACAATCATCTCTCTACTATATGTTCAGCTAAATGCTCCACAGGTCTGTTACCTTCTTCCAAGCTTCATCATTTAAATGTTAGTGTCTCTTGAGTTGAGGGGAACCTGGAGCGATGAGAGCCACTGGCACCCTAAGGGGTTTCCCTACGCAAAGGGCAGGGGCTTTGAAGATGATTGAAGAGTCTCCTTTTTAAACAGTGTTTTCAATCAGCATCTCAGCCTCTCACTGTGACGAGGAAAGAGTCTCTGAGACACAAACACATTTTAAACATGGTCACGGAGTCTCTTGCTGCTCACATACGTTGTTCACTTTCCAACAACATGCTCTGGATTAAGCTATGTAAGCGTGCACATGATCAAATCAAACAAGCATTAAGGAACTTGTGAAGAAAAGTAAGAGAAGCAAACAGGAATACAATAGCCTACCAAAATTACAACATCGTATCAAAATTACAACATACAATCACATTTGTAAGAACAGAGTACAATAAAAAATGCATACATCTCTGACTTACACTAAAATGTCAGGATTTTGATCTGAATCCATACTATTACACCACTATTCTTAATAAATAAACTTGTATCACATACATCGGGTTTCAGCTGAAGAAAAAGGGTTTAGTGCGCAGTTATTCTTTAACTAAACCAATAAAACTATTGTGCCTATGGCTATTTGAGCAGCCCAGACTCAGAAATGTTTGTGTAACTAGTACAACTGCTGCAACCCCCCCCCCCCACGCACCTCTTCCAGTTCTGCGGGTGATGAAGCACTTGACGGAGCCATCCTGGAAGTCAGTTGTACAGACGGGCCTTCTGTCCGTACTCCATGGTGTGTTTGGACATCTCCAGGTTCTTCTCCAGCTGAGGCAAATAATTGATACTCTTTTTACATACTGTAGCTAGTTATGTCAATGAAACAGGATAGGTAGGTAGATACAGTAGTTAGTTTGTTTGTAGGGGTGTGACAATACATCGAGCTATTATTGATGTATCGCTACATCATCAATATCGTATCGTGTATTGATGCAAAGTGAGATATCTATCGTCATCTTGAAGATACACCTTGTAAATCCAAGCATGGCATTGATTATGTTCATAATTGAAAGGTCATCAAGGGCCCTTTATGGCAGTGGTTCTCAAATGGGGGTCCGGGGACTCCCAGGGAACCTTGAGGGGGTTCCAGGGGGTCCCCAGCCAAACGGGGGGTAATTTATTTTCGCTATGATTCCATTCATAAGTAACACAATGACTATTTTGGTCATGGGTTTTATACACTCTGTAACAAAACATCTAAAAGCATCAATCTTATTATCATATGGGGGAACATGCGACAACATCATATCAAATGGGGGTCTGTGGTCTAATTTCTGTCAGTTTAGGGGTCCTTCACGTGAAAACATTTGAGAACCACTGCTTTATGTTAACTGATTAAAAAAATCATTTACACTTAAACTTTAGATTGAACAGATTGTTTTTCATATAAATGCCTGGAAGAGCTCAGAAATAAAATACATTTGTCAAATATTTGAGTTGCTTTTTGTGAGTTGATGGAAATGTAACTGATTGTGTTAAATGGGCGATATCATCTCATATCGATCGCAGGCCCCTGAATAGACCCTTTTCACAGCCACCATTTTGTGTCTAAAAGGCAGGAAGTTTCACAGGTGCACCAAAACCTTAATTAGGGTGTCCAACTTCCAGTCCATTTAGGTGTTCCAGTGCTGGGGCCCTAATTAGTGAGTTGGTTGCAGTGCCTGCGTTTCCCCTGCCTTTAAGACACAAAATGGCAGCTGTGAAAAGGGCTAATTGAATCGAAATCGTATCGTGGCAGACTGTGATGTCAGTGAGACAAAAAGAATAAAAACTACTCGCACACCGCAGAGCTCCTTTTCTCCAGATTTATTGCTGTAGCGCGTTTCGAGCTACATGCTCTTCATCAGACAAGACAGTACAGGACGCCATCATAGATATAGTGGTCAAGTGTCACATGATACAGTCACATGATGAGATCAGGTGTGATGACAGACACCTGTGTAATTGAGAGAAGGAAAATGCATATGCACACCAGGGCCGTTTCTCAATACCAAGAATGCATTCTTGTTCTTGGGTTCTTGGGGAGAACATTCTTGCTAGTCGTTCTTGGAAGAATGAACTTGCTAGGTCACAAGCACACATGACGCTGTTGGCAGTTTGAGACGATGCGTTCTTGAGAGTATTGCGCAATACCAGCGCAGAGGCCGCCTGCAGTACTACACAAATAAAAAGCTCAGCTGATGTAGAAGCAGCCAATTGTGCTCTGGAACTTTTTGCCATTTTTCGCCATAAATGTTCGTAAAGTGGCACTTATTGAAACCTACTACCCTGCTTGTAGGCATCAAAAGTCATCAGAAATTAATTTAGTGATGAAATAAAACTTTAAATTGTAAAAAACTTTCCGGAGCTAATGGCGTCTTCTCTGCTGCGTTCTGCCTCTGCTTATGCCGAAATGCATGCTGGGATATCTGCCTTGCCAAGTTGACACAAGTCACCAACCAGAGCATCCTCGGTAAAGTGGGCGTGTCGAGAACACATCCGGGAATTTTAAGCGTTCTTGGCGAAATGTGAACTTTGTATTGGAACAGTACTTGGGCTGCGACTGATGACGTTTCACAGGGACACAAGAACGCAAGAACACACAAGAACGCTTATTGAGAAACGGCCCAGGTGTAGAGAAAACGGCAACAAATCCCATCTGCCATTAACCATTAACAATGGAAATATAGAAATGAATCACTAAAATTACTCTAAGAGAAAAAGTCTAAACATGTCAAAACATCTAAACATGTCAACCTGACCTGTGTATTTTGGTGCTATTGTGATTTTAATCTACATTCCTACAGGTGAGTTTAATGTGTGTCGTTTTCCTTTAGTCACCTTCTACCTACCTTTGACATATATGCAGTATGTCAAAGGTAGGTAGAAGGTGGATTTTTGTCTACTCAGTATTAGCCTGTGCAATCTTACCAATATCCTGAGGGGTAGCCCTCAGGGATGGGCAGAGCTTACAAATATCCTGAGTAGCCCTCAGGGATGGGCGGAGCTTACCAATATCCTGAGTAGCCCTCAGGGATGGCCGGAGCATACCAATATCCTGAGTAGCCCTCAGGGATGGGCGGAGCTTACCAATATCCTGAGTGGTAGCCCTCAGGGATGGGCGGAGCTTACAAATATCCTGAGTGGTAGCCCTCAGGGATGGGCGGAGCTTACAAATATCCTGAGTGGTAGCCCTCAGGGATGGGCGGAGCTTACAAATATCCTGAGTGGTAGCCCTCAGGGATGGGCGGAGCTTACAAATATCCTGAGTGGTAGCCCTCAGGGATGGGCGGAGCTTACAAATATCCTGAGTGGTAGCCCTCAGGGATGGGCGGAGCTTACAAATATCCTGAGTGGTAGCCCTCAGGGATGGGCGGAGCTTACAGATATCCTGAGTGGTAGCCCTCAGAGATGGGCGGAGCTTACAAATATCCTGAGTGGTAGCCCTCAGAGATGGGCGGAGCTTACCAATATCCTGAGTGGTAGCCCTCAGGGATGGGCGGGAGCCAGTTGAGGTCTGGCCAGCCCAGGGTCTCGTTCACATTCTGCTTTTCTAGCCATTTAATAATGGGTTCAAAGTATCTCATCAGTGCACCGGCGTCCATCTTGTTGGTGCCCAGGGCTTCCTGGAGCACTTCAGGCCAAGGTTTGGAAGAGCCAGCCCGAAGAATCTTCCTGGAAGAAGATTGAAATGGTTGCATCCATAAACTGCATCCTTAAACATGACTTGCTCGTATCTGTAAATGTGGTCAGCTCTGGAGGCCCTATGAGTTCACATACTCTAAGATGGCCCCCGCCTCCTTGGAGCGGTAGATGTCACACGTGTGCAGAGGGCCTGTGTGCTTTGCTGCCTGACACAGTTTCTCGTGGAACTGGAACTGCAGGATGTAGCTGACAAAATACCTGCAATAATAATAATCACCACCATCACATCATCATCTGTATTTACCTTTTTGTATTTACCATCATCTGACACTCTAGTCTCTTAGGTCTATCCAAATCGAGCCATTGCACACAAGCACACACACATGCAGACAGAGGGAGAGAGAGACAGGAAAATCCTGCATTTCTACACCACCTACTGTATCTAACCATCATTTTTCATCTTGGGGCCCAGAAGAAGAAGAAGAAGAAGAAGAAGAAGAAGAAGAAGAAGAAGAAGAAGAAGAAGAAGAAGAAGAAGAAGAAGAAGAAGAAGAAGAAGAAGAAGAAGAAGAAGAAGAAGAAGAAGAAGAAGAAGAAGAAGAAGAAGAAGAAGAAGAAGAAGAAGAAGAAGAAGAAGAAGAAGAAGAAGAAGAAGAAGAAGAAGAAGACGACCTTTGGTGTGCCTTGTGTTAGTGACTAACACAAGGCACACCAAAGGTCTTCTTCTTCACATCTGACTAACAGTTAGTCAGATGTGGCAGTTGGAGATGTTTGGACAGGATGCTACCTGATGTATGGTGTGTTTCCAGGAACGTGGAATTTTGCCCCCGGATCAAAGTGCTCCTCTGTGCGCTTGGTGGGCGGGCAGACGCCTTGGTATTTTGTCCTTTAAAGAGTAATGGCAGAAGGAATAGATGGATTCAGTTTCCAGTGTGTTTGGGTCATTGAAAGGCACTACACAAATTGAATTATTATTATTACGGTATTATTATTACTAGAAATATTGCACGCTTCGCACGCGCATCTCACATATTTGCATCTCTGGGAGCTGCCCACTAAAACCACAGTCATGTACTGCTGGCCACTGAGCAGCTCCACTAGAGCTGTCGGGGGTTGTGCCTTGCTCAAGAGCACCTCAGTAGGTGTTGAGGGACGGTACACACACACACACACCCCTTGTTCAATGTGTTATTATTAGTATTGTAATTTGCTACTGTTGTGTCAGCTAGAATTAGCTAGACATATTTTCTGTGAAGCCCTCTGAGACATGCTTGTGAATTATACAAATAAATTGTCTAGAACCTTGGCGTTAGGGGTGTTTGTCTAGAACCTTGGCGTGAGAGGTGTTTGTCTATGGGATTCTTCTATGGCATTACTCCAAAGAACCATTTTCGGCACCAATCATTTTTGCATCAATCATTCACTTTCCCAAACCACGTTTTCTCAGCTGGTCCAAAGATTCATATGAGTAGGGGGCCACGGTGGCGCAGTGGTAGCGTTGTCGCCTCACAGCTAGAAGGTCCTGGGTTCGATTCCCACCCGCGACGCTGCGAGCGCTGAAGGAGTGTGTGCCCGTCCGCATGTCCTCAAATGCCCACTGCCTGGGTCGGGTCGTCAAAAGGGCCTTTCTGTGTGGAGTTTGCATGTTCTCCCCGTGCCCCCTGGGGGTTTCTTTCATATAGGAACCCCTCACCAAAAACATGCAATATCCTGGTCGCTGAAGTGGTTCCTCCTCTGATCGTTCGGGGCGCCTGTTCGGGGGAAGGGGAACTCGTTGGAATAGCGTGAACCTCCCACGTGCTATGTCCTACCGGTGAAGCTTCCCCTGTCAGGTGAAAAGAAGCGGCTGGGCATGTCTCGGAGGAAGCATGGAGCCAGTTTCGGCTCTCCCCAGATCAGCAGAGGGTGGAGCAGCAACCAGGATAAATACATTAGAATTAGCACTAATGGGGGATAAAAATGGGATGGGATGGGAGGGGGAGGGGGGTTTGTAAACAAATTAAAAAATCTAAATCAAATGAGTAATCTTAACTGCCAACCTGAGGTACCACCAGTCAGAGTTTAGGCGCTCTGGGGGCGTGCCTCCGCTGAACACGTCCCATCTCCATTGGTCGATTAGGTAGCCAAAGGGGAGGAACGCGATCTTGCTTAGAGCCGTCTTCAACAGGAAGTTAATGTCAGTCTCTGCAGGAAGTGATTACAAATAAAGCACTTAATAACTCGTGAATTTTATTGATTGTTTTTCGAAAAGGTTGTCACTATATTCTGAAAGGTGCTTTTTAAGTGAAGTTTATTATTATAATTACCATGGTCAGCGGTCAGAGTCTCCAGTAGGCCGATGGTGTACAGATGTTTGGGTGTGGAGGCGGAGAGACCCAGGACATCGCCGATAGCCTCGTGGAAACCGGGGTTGGCTCCTCTCCGGAAGCCTACAGGCTGGTCCTTGTACTGCAGGTAGTACTCCACATGTCCCATCTCATGGTGCACGGTGGAGAGAGCCTCCATAGTCACTGTGGTGCACATCCTAATCCTGAAGAGGAGGAACTATCAATTCATTCCTTATCAGTTAGTATAATCAACGACAGTATTGTAGCCGTCTCGATGGATAAAGTGAGCACGTTGGTCCTTGGCCAACCGGATTGTCCCTTTGGTCTGATGGTTAACATGTTGTGCTTGTGAATGACAGACCCGGGTTCGAAATCAGCCCTGCCTGTGTCGTTATATTGGTGTCAGAAGTGGGATCTGTCGGTAGTAGGGGTGCACCGATCACGTTTTTTGCCACGATCACCGATTGCCTATGGGAAATATCTGCCCAACCGATCATCGACTGATCACCGATTACCTTGTAGGATTAAAAAAGTTTGGAAACGTTAATTCGGTCGATTATTTCTCCCCTTTAATAATACCAATTGGTATTGTATTTTATATTGTTGGAAAGCCTGATTAGTGATAGGGCTTTTTTTTATAAAAAATAAATAAAAATAAAAGCTACATTCCTTACTTGTTTTATATGTTTAACTGCTGTAATTGTTTAAATTGTATTAGTTCTGCAGAGAGGTTTTGCAGGGTTTACTCAGCTCAACAACTATCTTCAAACAGCAAAATCCAAGTGACAGAATTTAAATTGGCTGCAACTACTCTAATAACATACTTATTATTTATTTATTTTCAAGTTGCGCTCAGTTTGGTGTGAAAAGTATGTATATTGATATTGTTCTAGCAACTAAACCAGCGTATATGCTTTGATTTTCAATGGGCAGCATTTCAAGCAATTTTATATTGTATATTGTTTTTAAACTATTTTGGAACAGAAAATAACCTTTTTTTGTAAATTTTTGTATGACAGCAGTTTTAATACAGTAACTTAATATAAAGAAATATCGGCAATCAGCCGATCGCATATATGAGGTCAAAATCGGCCGATACAGATTGCGTGCCGATCGATCTGTGCACCCCTAGTCGGTAGGGATCACGGTGCGGTCACCGGAGGCGCAGGGCGCCCCGGTTGCGTGAGGGAGCGGAAGGACGCCATAAACGGGATGATTGGCGGCAGAGTACGCGGAAGCGCAGGGGAGGGGAGGCAGTGTAGCGATCCGGTCTCTATGCATAAAGTGAGCATGTTGGTCCCTTTAATGGTTAATGTGTTGCGCTTACGAATGACAAACCCGGGTTCGATACCAGCCTCGCCTGTGCCGTTACAGTATTATCAACGGTAATGGCAGATCAATACAGTAGTACTAGTCAAAAGTTTTGACACCTGATTGAATGTATACATTTCTCATGAACTTGAAGCCATTCTGATCTAAAGGCTTTTGCTTAAATTTCTTTCCAAAGTTTTTGACTTTCCATCCAGGCAAAATGTTCTAAGCTGACTCCGCAGGACCTTTTCTGTTGTCTACCTGAAGTCTCTGCGGTTTAAGAAGTCCGAGGCACCCCCGTGGCACACCACCTCCCGATCAACAGGCTTCACCAGCATGGATTTGTCCCAGAACTCCTGGGGCATCTCCAACAAGCCCAGAGAGGTGAAGAAGTCCTCAGCAACATGGAACATGCGTGTGGCATTGTAACCCTGGAGAAAGAGAGGTAACAATGAAATGCTTCACCTCAGTGGGTTCTAGCAAAGCAACCTTCAACAGAAAAACAGAAAGGGTTTGATTTCATTGTCTGCAAGACCTAACAACTGAATTTCACTTTTTCCATAGTCATGTCAGCTTTCCCCTGACTTACTTGTTTGACCATTTCATCAGTCACGTCCACGTTGGGTTTGTCAGGGAAGGGGACCATCATGTCATAGATATTGTGCCAGGTCTGAGCCCACATGTTTCCTGAAGGAGAGGGAGAACAGACACTCGAGCATCAGCATCAACTTGCTGATCAAATTCCTTACGATAACCGCACCGTTTCAAATTTTCATTATCATTAAAACCGTGTTACCGTGATTACCGTGTTACCATGGTTACAGTGCTTTGAAAAACATGGTAAATACTGTCCATCATCAACCAAAGTTGGCAACCGTCTCCCAGATGCAAACGTGCAGCCTTGGAGAAATGATTTCAGTGAGTGTATCAATCCTTTTTGGGTCTGAGTTTTCAATATAAAACGTAACATGATTTCAGTGAGTCTCTCACTACTCTTTGAACATTTTCAGCAATTTATTACGAATACCGTGATAATACGATAACCGTGATAATTTTGGTCACGATAATCGTGATGTGAAATTTTCATACCATTACATCTCTACTCACAAGCACCGTTTCTTTAAAGCAGTGAGACAAAATGACTGGCAGGCAATGGCGTGCCTCCCTCGATACTGTGGACTGTCACCAGGAGTTGGTGTGATTACATTTCACTTCCTCCTATGCATCTATAATAACTGTTGATGTATAGGCTAGTCTAGTATGTAACACACATTCATCCCTCCAGCCAGGTACTGGCAACATCAAAAGGTGCATCTGCCCTACCTAGCAGGTGAGCTGGGATGGGTCCTTGGAGGTTGATGTACTTGGGGCCGTACTGCTTGTAGAGCTTGCGGCGGACAAAAGCATGCAGTTGCTGGTAGAGGGGCTCGACGGTCTTGTAGATTTTCTCCAAATCCTCCTCAAACGTTGGAGTGTCATACCAGGAGCGCCAGTAATCTCCAGTGTCCTTAAAACCTAGACAGGACATAATGTTCATCTTGTCAGATGTTTGCCTGATGTATATATATTTTGAATGTACTGTGCACACTACCAGTCAAAAGTTTGAACGCCCCTGATTGAATGTTTTTCATGATCTTAAGGTCATGTCAATCTAAAAGCTTATGCTTAAATGCTTGTTTCTTGCACAAGTATAAATAGTGAAGTTGATCCTATGTATGAAGTTCTTTCGATGCGCTACGCTCGCTCGATGCCTAGGCTCGGCCGCTACGCGCCCTCGCCCGTAGCTCGGCTGCTGCGTGGCCTCGCCTGCCCAATTGGCGAGTGCGGGTGTGTGTGTGTGTGTGTGTTGCTCACTAAATGTTATTGCATCAGTGATGTCAACAATGCCTCCGTGTGTGTGTGTGTGTGTGTGTGTGTGTGTATGTATGTGTCCCGTTATGATATCACTGATGACATCATCAGTGTGTGTGTTAGGATGACGTCATCATTCCTACTTTGACGTCGTCATTCCTACTATGATGTCATCGATCACTGATGATGTCATGATTCATAAGTGTCTTTCATGCCTTTCGCTGGTGATGTCATAACACAGGTGATGTCATATTCGGGTCTATAAGGGCCTGCTCCTGCACGCCCTCCTGGTAAAACGGCTAGATCTTCTCGACGGTCGCCTGATTGCCCACCAGGAAGAAGCAATCCAGGCTCTGGCTTCCAAGGCCGAGGATCAGTACGCCCTCCTGGTAAAACGGCTAGATCTTCTCGACGGACTAAACCCTCCTGAGGGGGTCATTCCGCAGCCTTCTGCCCCTCCTGCCCCAGCTTCCGAGCGCACCGTCGTTCCGGAGGTTTCCAGACCTGCTACCCCCCCGGTCACAGCGGCCGTTGCTTCTAGCTCTGCCTCTCGGCCGCCTCCAGCTGCTAAGCGCATATTCTGGGGGGGGAGTTCGCGTCATCCCAGAGCAGGGGCAGCCACATTTGAGTCCCAGCAGCCATCTGTACCGTGATCTGACCGGCAGGGTTCGCATCACACCAGAGGAGAGGCAGCGCCGTTTGGACACCCGGAGCTGCCTGTACTGTGGTCGAGCCGGGCATTACCTCTCCTCCTGCTCCCGGCGTCCAGTAAGTGGTCCCACCGCTCGCCGGCCCGTGGTACTCCCAGTGGATCAAGACTCTACGGGTTCAACCCCGAAACCCATACGGTTGGGCAGCGTTCACGTGACCCAGGAGTGGCAGTGTGTCTCCAAGAAGGTTAAGGAGTTGGAGAAGACTGTAGATCGTCTCATTGAGAAGTTCAATCACTGCCTGCAGATCAGCTCCGTCCCCCCGCAGGGGGACTCCGAGTCTGCTGTCCCTGAGGCACAACCTGTGGACCTTCCCCTCGCCGAGTCTGAACCCGTACCTCAGCAGCAGCCTATTCCAGTTCTTGACCCACACGTAGGTTCCAGCTTGATGCTGGGAGGTCCCCGTAGTGTCGTCAGCCCTCGGTCAAGAGCAAGAAGAAATAAGAGGCGTTTAAAGGAGGAGGCGGTGAGTGACCTCCCCAAACTACAGGTCGGGAGGGCAGGCCTCGCTGAGTCAGATCCCCCTGTGGCTCTGCCTTCGGAGACGGCGGCATTTGACCCTTTTGATGGTCTCCAGCCTCCCATGTTTGGATCGTGCCCCGGGGGATGGCCGGCTCCAGAGGATCCACCGGACCCGGTAGAAGTTCTGTCTACGTATCGGTCTATCTATGGCTTCGATATCCAGTATTAGGGAGGAGCACCTCCACTGTCCTACACCCCCTTTGGGGTCTGACCACCTGCATCTAACCACCTGCTGAAGAGCACCTCACTCTCCTACACCCCCTTTGGGGTCTAACCACCTGCATCTAACCACCTGCTGAAGAGCACCTCACTCTCCTACACCCCCTTTGGGGTCTAACCACCTGCGTCTAACCACCTGCTGAAGAGCACCCCCACCAGAACCTGCGGATTTTCTGTCTCCCAGATGCCATCCTTGATGGCCTCATTGGACGCCAGGTGGCGTCCGTTGAGGGGAGGGTACTGTTAGGATGACGTCATCATTCCTACTTTGACGTCGTCATTCCTACTATGATGTCATCGATCACTGATGATGTCATGATTCATAAGTGTCTTTCATGCCTTTCGCTGGTGATGTCATAACACAGGTGATGTCATATTCGGGTCTATAAGGGCCTGCTCCTGCAGGTCCTGGCCAGTGATTCATAAACTCACATCAAGGATCACACCAACCTCTGCAACCTCGGCAACCTGCAACTTCTGCAACCTGCAACTTCTGCAACCGTTCCCAAACCTCGAACAGTGCAGCCCCAGCCATCAAGTTCCACAACACCCCAGCTTCTCAAGACTTACCAAGTTTCCCGTGGCCCTCAACTACCCGCGAATAGATCCACATGTCTGACTCTGATCCTGACAGTGTGTGTGTATACCCCCCTATGACATCACTGATCAGTCTTGTCACAATGCCTCCTTGTGTGTGTGTGTGTGTGTGTGTGTGTGTGTGTGTGCGCGCGCCCTTATGACATCATCACTGATGATATCATTGCTGATGTCATCACATCATTAGCTAATTAACCTTAATTAAAAAATTTGGCTCAGTCAGGTCACCCGCAGGGGTGCCCTTTACACACCCGAAGGTTTCAGCCCGATCGCACGTAAAACGGCATAGCTGTGGCCGAACACAGAACTTGAAACAGACAAAGCCCGCATACTCAATTTTAATTTTATACATAGATATATAGAAGATAGATAGAAGATAGTGTTGTAAAAATAAAGAAAAATGTATCCAAACTTTTGACTTGTAATGTTCTTGCAACATGTCAGGTCATGGTGAAGTTCCTACCATCAGCTTGAGAGGCCTTGTTGCTGAGCTCCACAAATTGGGGGTAGTACTTCCGAAGAGGTACACCTGATGCATTGTGCCAGCCCTCCCAGGCGTACAGCAGCTTCTTGTAGCTCTTGGAGTTGGCCATGATAGATGTCAGCTCTGGAGAGAGAGAGACAACAAAATCAACACACCCTCAGTCACAGAGATGACAGCAAATAGAGGGACGCTGAGGCCTCGCCTCCAACAGAAAGAGGAGGCTAAAACAATAGATATGTGTCCACTTAGCAGTGATGGGCAAGTTACTCAGGAAATGTAATTAGTTACTTTTTTCCAGTTTTTTTTTTATCCCCCGTTAGTGCAAATTTTTTAATTTATTTATCCTGGTTGCTGCTCCACCCTCTGCCGATCTGAGGAGAGCCGAAACTGGCTCCATGCTTCCTCCGAGACATGGGCAGTTAACCAGCCGCTTCTTTTCACCTGACAGGAGAAGCTGCACCGGTAGGACATAGCACGTGGGAGGATCACGCTATTCCAACGAGTTCCCCTCCCTCGGAACAGGCGCCCCGAACGACTAGCGGAGGCACCACATCAGCAACCATGATATTGCATGTTTTGGTGTGGGGTTCCTATATGATGGAAACCCCCAGGGGGCACGGGGAGAACATGCATACTCCACACAGAAAGGCCCTTTTTGACGACCCCACCCGGGCGGCGGGCACTCGAGGACATGCGGACGGGCACGCACTCCTTCAGCGCTCACAGCGTCCCAGGTGGGAATCGAACCCAGTACCTTCTAGCTGTGAGGCGACAGCGCTTACCACTGCACCACCGTGCCCCCAGGAAATATAATTAGTTACTGATTACTCCTTTGAAAAAGTAAAAAGATTACTTTACTTATTACTTGGTATCAAAAGTAATTAGTTATGTTACTCGTTAATTTACTACATCACTTTCGCTGCCCCCCTTCTGAAAAAGTGGCGTACGTTTAGCCAACTCCTTTTAGAACTGAATCCCCTTTATTATTATTATTGATTATTAAAATTTAACCTTAGAGGAGGAGTCAACAACCAGCCAAACCATACTTTTTATTTGTCTTCTCTTTTCAGTTTTAGAGCTACAGGATATCAGACAGATTGGTCATTCCACCTACTGGAATGACCTACCTTTGATGCTCCTGATAGATGGAACAAACTTCAGGACTCATCAAAAAAGGTTCCAAGGCACTCTTCATTAAAAAGCTTTAATATAAGGCTAGTTCTTCATAGAACAGAATAAAACAGCCAACATGTTTCGGCCATAAGGCCTTCTTCAGGGCTAGTTGCAAAACCTCAGGACTCTCTTAAACTGGACAGACTGGTCTCCATAGAGACGTTCAGGTCAGGGTCTCCATAGAGACGTTCAGGGTCTCCATAGAGACCTACAGGGTCTCCATAGAGACGTTCATGGTCTCCATAGAGACGTTCATGGTCTCCATAGAGACGTTCATGGTCTCCATAGAGACGTTCAGGGTCTCCATAGAGACATTCATGGTCTCCATAGAGACGTTCAGGGCGCTACTTGAGGATGCATTACATAGGAGATGCACCTGCTTTGGATAGCCCTTTTACTTGTCTGCATCTGTGATTTTTATGATGTACTGCAACTTTTGTCATTGTAATTGTATTATTGTAATCAGGACATCCTTGAGAGAGCTTGCTCTCAATGGTCCTCCCTGGAATGGATAAATAAAGGGTAAAAAAAAAATATATATATTTGCCTAACTACCTACCTAAAAAAGGAATTGCGTTGTGGCAACGCAGTAGTCTTGCATAGCCAGACCTATCTCCACACTTCGTTTTAGCGCTCATTTCCCATACCAAGCCCTTGTAAACATGCGAGAGCCTGTATCTTCCGGATGTGTAATTACAGGTTTCCACCCGTAGACACAACAGAGATTGTTCTGCAGATATTCGAAGAAATCGGTTTCAAATAATTCATGTGAAAATGTATTTATACCAACTTACCAGGATCCAGGCTCCAGCAAAGGTTTGGCTTTGGACACACCTTGGCTGTTGAATAGATTTTGTCCATGGTGCTGAGAATTTCATTATACTGGAGACAAGAAAAGAGTGGAAGTCATGCTTTCATTTTAGAAAGAGTTCAGCATTTCTGCTAATATAGTAGTACATTACATAATATAATATATTATATATATAACATATATATATAGTAGTACATTACATTATATATATTAGGGCTGTGGCGATTCACTTATCTCCCGATTCGATACTATCACGATTCTTGGGTACCGATTCGATTTATATTGCGATTCTTAACACATTCACTGCCAGCCGTTTTTTCAATACTGTAGGTAGGTTCTGCCAAGGTTTTTTTTTGAGGATTCTGGCTCATCTTTCAAGAGCCGAGGATTCTTTTCTGCTAAGATTTTGTGAACACAAATGATCTCAAAAGAACTAATAGAATGTGTGCTTTCTCTGTCTAAAAGAGATAGTTTGTAGAGTTAGTAGTGATGTAGGCATTAGCAGTAGAATACAGCATGGTTTCAGCGTCTGAAAATTTATTCTGAGATAAATGGCTTTTTGTGAAATTCGATAGAACAGTCACTTTAACCATTTATTTTTGGCGTAAGACGTCAGACATCTAAACAATAGTTTTGAACAGTAATTTCCTCCATAGCAGCAGGAAACCCCCCTCTCCTTCAAACTCCTCCCTCCGTGGGTGTGTCTCTGATGGCTTTGCAGCGTTTGTCACAAGCGAGGCTCTGCCTGTCTGTGCTGCCTGGCTGCTGGCGGCTGCTCTTTGGGCGAGTCTGCATGAGTCGTTTTGGTTGTGAGCTCAGCTGCAATGAAGCTGCGTGCGATTGTGGGCTTTCTGCCGCTGTTTCAAAGTGTGTTGCACGCATAATCTATTATGCAAATTTGCAATCCCCCACCGCCAGCTCCCAGCGCGATAATGCGCGAAAGCGAAAGCGTTTTCGCCAATCCATTTTACAGTATGATAATGGTTTCCTCGCGCGTTCCCCTGCAGTTTTGGCTCGGCTTTTTCTAGTCTGGAGAGCACTGTCGCCACTTAGTGGGTCGGTGGAATGGGTTGTACACGTTCGGTGGCTCCAATATTTTTATAGGAGACGTGGGGGGCGTTGATCCACGTCCCACCGTATCAACACGTCATTGGCAGTCAACCGTTGGATTTTTTTTGACGTATCAACTCGTCATTGGCAGTGAACGTGTTAAGTATTGCGATTCTACGATTATTGCGATTCGATATTACGATTTATTGCGATTTTTGTTTATTTTTTTCTTTTCTTTTTTCAGTTTGTTTGCTTTTTTACACTAGATTAGAACATGGGAAAAGTTGAATCATACATTAGAGACTGTATATTATATATCATGAGTAGGGCTGGGCGATATAGTTAAAAACAGGGGCGGACTGGGATCATAATTCAGGCCGGGCATTAGATACCAAGCAGGCCAGGCCGATATGGGCCGACGCGCGTGAAATTTGGGGCGCTTGAAACCCAATTTGGGCCGTTTGAAGCCAGATTTGGGCCGTTTGAAGTCCAATTTTACAATGAGATGCACCCACTTTAACCCTGAAGTGTAATTATTACTTCAGACTAACTAATAAAGTAATAAAACCACATGCAGTGTTCGAGTGACATCACTCAGCGCACAATTGCTCAACTTCATAGACATTGTGACATCATCAGTGAGATCACAATTGTTCTCGAGTGACCATCACTGATGACATCATCCAATGTGGGACAGAAATTGAAACAAACAGAACCCACTTCCTTGTATATGATGATGATGACAACAAACCTCCTTTCTGTCATTCTCCGGCAGGTTGGCGGCTCCCAGTCTGCTGATCTGGCCTATCAGCTTCTTGACGTCAGTGAATTGCACAGGGAACGTGTCCACGAACTCAGGAGGGAACACCTGCTTGGCCTTCTTCCCCCAGGCCTCGGTGAAGGCCTGCTTTTCTAGGTGTGCATTTACCTATAGAGCCATGGGGGGAATGAGTTTGTCATCTCTGCAAATATTACCTTAAGTTTCAATCTTAAATTTGTCCCTTAGGCAATATCTTTGCCTAAGCTGAGGGATTCACTTAGGAGCGTTCCATAAAGGATCTTAGGTTTACTCCTTGCTTGTGTTTAGACTGAGGTTTTTACGGTAGTTACTGTCAGAATACAGCACAGAGCACTTCAGTTACCATGGTTACGCACGCTTCACTCTGCTCACTTCACTCACAGCATCCTTCAACATTAACATGACTTGACAGCATGTTATAGCTAGCTTCTTCCAAATGGACAACAATGAGAATATAGACATAGAAAGCCAAACTGGACCGAAGATGAAAATGTTATTCTCCTTGTAGAATGTGGCAAGCGTAAGCAAATTATACAAAGTAATTGTTTCTATGATGCAGCAGCCGTAAAAAAAAATATGCACAAACAGAGGATGTGGCCAGAAATAATGGACAAAATCAATGCAAGAAATCTCTGTCAAAAGAACCGTGGAAGATCTCATGCCTTTTGGTTCTGTGCTTCACTAGCGGGATTCTGGGCCAGGATATTTGACTGGTACTCTTAAGGCCTCCAAAATAAACCTTCAGCCGGAGGCAGAACTCGCCATCTTTGGCTGCTCGGAGACTTCTCTGAACTTCCCTGTCTGGGACCCGTTTCTGGCCTATCTTGACGAGGTCAAGGGTGACGGGTGACTCGCGGACCCTTTGCGTGGGGCCCCACGCACAGCATCTCCTAGAAGCACATAAGCACCGTATGTGGCTGGTAGCACTACGTTGTAACACTGAACGTCCTTATATATGTTTTTTTTTCTTTTCCTTTTTTCTCTCTGTGTCTGAGCCTCTTCAACCACCATAAATTCAGCCATTCTGGTATGTTACTCTAGCCCTTTTCCCACATGCGCTTTGTACCGCAAAATGACCGGTACGTGGTCTAATGCCTGCATGTGAGAAAGGCGCCGTGCTGGTATAAGCGCGACCCCGTCGTCGCGGAGATTTCACCACTTTCCAGCCTGTCAGAAGAGCGGTATGCGCTTTAGCGGATACTAGTGAGAAACGGGTGCAGTCATTTTCCGCGACACTCTCATGGGCGAGGTGTACACACGTTGCTTAATGTTCCAGCGGGCATAATCTAATCATTCGCGCACATTAAAGCAAACTGGCGAAATGATCTTGTGATAATAAGAGCAGTAGCCTATGTCAGCTTCATGTGTGGGTGTGCTGTGCTGATTTTCCCCTCTCCTCTCTGCTCGCTCTCTGGCCACAGTCCGTCCTCCTCCTTAAGTCACAGCCCGACAGGGACTAAGCAAATGCACGAAGCGAAAGTGGAAGTATTTTGCTTACGTTGCCGACAGCCAAGGCAAGCCCGGACACATCAAATGAAGCCAGTCTGTAAAAAGTGCTTCAACGCGATGCAGGTGAACGGATAAACAAGCAAACTTATTTCACCATTCAGAGTTTTGCCGACACGTCACTCCCCACCCGCTCTGCAGTGCCGCCCCCCCCCCCCACATACAGGCAATTTCGCTGATAGATTCCCACATGCCAGAGGAGAGGTGTGAAGGGAAATGTCCGATATTGACTTACAGGTAATTTTCCGGTACGCATGTGGGAAAACGGCTTATGTTACACAAATAATTTAGTTACTAAGGACCTTGTTGCAACGCATAATTCATAAGGGAATAGGGATGTCACGATACTAGAATTTCTACTTCGATACCGATACCCAGGAAAATATCGATACTCGATACCATTTTCGATACCACGCGGCGGGATGACAACACATCAAGAGGCATAAAAAAGAAACAAACAGATGGACGGACAGATGCACGCTTCTCCATAATCTAGACCTGATAAAATTCACTAAAAACTTTGACCTTACACAGCAGATTACACCTGCTTCTAGTCATCAGCCTATCACAACACAGCAGATTATACCTGCTCTAGTCATCAGCCTATCAGAATACTTTGAATTTATTGAAGCAAAAGATACCCACCAATGACAGGGAGGGAGAAATCAGTGGTATGTTTGATTTTTCATTAAGAGAAAGCACTGCTGATATTGATACAGTTGCAAATGAGTATTGTATCCGTTTCAATTTTTTAGTATTGATACGTATCGATACTATCGATACCTGTTGCAAATGAGTATTGTATCCGTTTCAAATTTTTAGTATTGACTTTTATCGATACTATCGATACTTTTGACAAGCATATAAGGGAATACTTAAGTTAAGTAGCTAAGAGCAAACACTCTAGATCGAATGGTTTTCCCTTACTACATCCTAAGGTAATCTTTGGGTGATTTTATGCAACAATGTTTTTCCTAAAGGCATCCTTAGATAAAAGTTTAAGGGTAACCTTACAGCACAAACTAAAAATATCAAAAAGTCCGACAGTTGAACAAATAATCAGTTGACATATTAAGCTCGCAAGACCCCCTGCACATTTATTCAGAACACGCAAGCAAAGTTGGCCACTTTGGGAGGAAACTGAGCCTGTCATTCTCCAAATCAACCAGGGCTCGAGTGGATTTTCACTCCTGTCCCTCCCAACCCAGTCCCACAAAGAAAACTCCTGCCCGTCTTAAGAACAATGACTCCCATTCCGACTGTTTATTTAACTACATATTTATATCAACCTGATTTATTGTTACCGTAAATTTCGGACTATAATAAACTATATAAACTATATATAACTATATAAACTATATAAACTACCGTAAATTCCGGACTATAAGCCGCGGCTTTTTTCCCGTTTTTTGGCCTTTTTTGCCCCCTGCGGCTTATATAACGGTGCGTCTTATCTATGGATTTTTTCCAAAAAAAAAAAAAAAATCTCTCTTTTTTAGCACTCTTTCTAACTATAAATCCACTTCTGTTTTAATTTCCTCTCTTGCCCTCTTTTAACAACATAACATAACATAACATAACACAACACAGGTAAGCAGAAAGAAAAAGACGAAGCAATCACGCCATGAATGAGGAAATGACTCACCTGCTGGAGGCTGGAGATACACCGCTTGGGCTAAACTTTTACTCCGTGAAACACTATCGATTAAGTCCGACATCGCTCAGAGGTTTTGAGCAGCTTGAAAACAAGTTTGAAAACGTGCAGAAGTCCATCCACTCACTCACTAAAGAAAATAATGCAACCGTGAAGAGTTTCACTCGTGTCCAGCCATCTGGCCGAGTTAGAGCCGAAGTCCCGAACACAGTGAGAAAACCTCCCGAAGGTGCTGCTGCAGCGGGGTGCATATATTGTCCGGCCAGCCGACCGAGAGGCATGCGAGCCGGGCACTATTAAACAGTTGGGGTGTGTGAGGTGGCTGGCTGTGGAGGTGGCGGTTTCTCCTCCTCCTCCTTTCTTCTTTCTTTCCGGCCTGCCACCGAGGGCCATCTTCATCTGCCTACTCCGCTGGCCCGACCGTCAACTCATCCTCCAGGCTGCGGGGAAGAAGCCCCTCACCTGGGAGGGTACGCGCTTTTTCGTCCCGGCAGGACCTCCGCGTTGGTGCAACAGAAACGCGCAACATACAACAGCATCATCGAGTCAATGGATATCGCTTTGGCGTACTGTACCCAGCGAGACTCGTCATAACCATTGATGGACAGCGGCGGAACAAGAGCTCAAAGTGAAACTGCCGAATATCTTTTGAGTTGGACTGGTCAATAGTACTGTGGGTAACTAAAATAAAAAAATAAAAAACGGAATTCTCTCTTCTTTAGCACTCTTTCTAACTATAAATCCACTTCTGTTTTAATTTCCTCTCTTGCCCTCTTTTCACCACACCGCGGACACTGTGTGCACTGTAAAAAAAACAAAAAATACCACAATGTGTGATTTTGTCTGGGGATTAGTGACCTGACTTTTGTTTTGTTGAAATGTTAATAAATGGGAGCTTCCCCAAACAGCCATCCATTCCCGACAATCCCCTCTGTGCACGAAGCCTTACATATGGTAATTAAACATCAAAACACCCGCGGCTTATAGTCCGGTGCGGCTTATAGAAGAAAAAAATAGTCACCTTTGAAGGTGCGGCTTATAGACCGGTGCGTCTTATAGTCCGGAATTTACGGTATATATAACGGCTTTTTCCCCGTTTTTTGGCCCTGCGGCTTATATAACGGTGCGGCTTATCTATGGATTTTTCCGGAAAAAAAAAGAAAAAAAAAATGAATTCTCTCTTCTTTAGCACTCTTTCTAACTATAAATCCACTTCTGTTTTAATTTCCTCTCTTGCCCTCTTTTCACCACACCGCGGACACTGTGTGCACTGTAAATAAAAACACAGGTGGTGTTGTGTTATGTTGTTTTGTTGAAATGTTAATAAATGGGAGCTTCCTCAAACAGCCATCTCTTTCCCGACAATCCCCTCTGTGCATGAACCCTTACATATGGTAATTAAACATTAAAACACAATTAAAAAAAAAAAAAAAAAAACATTAAAACACCTGCGGCTTATAGTCCGGTGCGGCTTATATATGTAACAAACAGGCAATTTTGCTGCTGCAGCTTATACTCCGGTGCGGCTTATAGTGCGGAAATTACGGTATTATGATTCCTGTCCCGCCGGCTCCCATTTACTTTGTTCCTGTGAAGTTTTCAAGTTTCTTGTCATACCGGCAACAATGCAAACATCTGTCACCTGCAATGAAACTCAGAGCCCACTCAACTTCACTGTAGTAAAAGAAATGTAAAAAGGAATATCAATAAGAAGCAAGTTTCAAGCAGAGTAATTAAAATCAGATATCAAAAACATACTTCGTAAAAACAAGTAGGTAAAAACCAAAACAAACCCCACAGGATTCCCGAAATAATGTCAGCCTCTACCGTGCATCCATTTGTGAGTGGGAGGTGCCAGTCCGGGCAGGGACCTCTCTATGGGAAAGGTTCAACTCACACCAGTTCAACATGCCTAATCTCTGTATAGACTGCCCATTGGTCACATGACACCGGCCTGGGCCCGAGGAATGGAGGGGAACTCAACTCAAAACGTGAGTTTTTTATTTATTTATTTATTTATTTTTATTAATTTTATTTTAAATTTTTATTTATTTTTTATCTATTGTCAGATAAACGGGCTTTCTCTCCAATGGGACATTTTTCAGACTTTTGGGGTGTGCGACCAATGACATGGAACCGTCGTCGTACCTACCTGCAGCTTGGAGTT
Organism: Poromitra crassiceps; assembly: GCF_964638095.1. Classification (NCBI taxonomy): domain Eukaryota; kingdom Metazoa; phylum Chordata; class Actinopteri; order Beryciformes; family Melamphaidae; genus Poromitra; species Poromitra crassiceps. The sequence continues at coordinate 348,629 of NW_028152206.1, forward strand.
GTGGTCTGTCAAGTTGGTGTTGTAGTTCCAGCTGGCGGTTTGACTCTCGAAGAACACCTCCTCGGCCGTGCTGTTGTAGTCACTGACGAACCTCGCTGCTTCAGCCGCGGTGCTGGAGTACTCCCCCGGCAGCCAGCGGGCAGGCAGAGCCTCACACAGTCCCAAGACCGGCAGCAGCAGCAGCGCTGCTGACACAAAGCTGTCCATCCTGCTCCACTTGGCTCTCAGGGAGGAAACACACTACAGTGCAACGTGTCAGAAGAGTTAGAAGAAGAGGCAAAAAAAACCTTTTCGTGAAGTGAGAGTGCGCCTCCTCCACCCTGGGGCTGTTGTATCATCCACTCCCTCACACGCCTCCACCCTGGGGCTGTTGTATCATCCACTCCCTCACACTCCTCCACCCTGGGGCTGTTGTGTCATCCACTCCCTCACACTCCTCCACCCTGGGGCTGTTGTCTCATCCACTCATTCACACACCTCCACCCTGGGGCTGTTGTCTCATCCACTCCCTCACACACCTCCTTCCTCACCCTTGTCTGCTGGTTGAAAGGCACAGAAGCCACAGCCAGCTCCTTGTTAAGGAGCCGTTTAAAGCAGCCCACACTTCTCTGCAGCCTTGCCTCTCTCAGCAGTCTAAAGTGGAGGATGACATGGGAGTGGTTTTTCACTCCTGTCCCGTGCCAATCCCAGGCCAGGGTAAAAAAAAAAATCCTGTCTCGTCCCACTCCTGGTAGAATGACTCCCGTCCCATCTCACTCCCATTTTTTTTATATATATATTTTAGTCTCTAGGCAATGCAATGATTTTGATTTGATGTTCTATCCTTCTTAGATTACTTTGTGTTCTATTGCACTTTTAATTCGCACCATTTGGCCATATCTAATCTATCTATCTATATATCCCCAACATAAATGGGAGCTCGGGCTCTGTGTGTCTGTCCCACTGTGACATCAAACGTGATGTCATAAATCCCACTGTGACATCATCAGTGATGTCATAAATCCCACTGTGACATCATCCGTGATGTCATAAATCCCACTGTGAAAGCACCAGGGATGTCATAAATCCCACTGATGACATCATCAGTGATGTCATAAATCTGACATCATCAGTGATGCTGGTCTCATTCGGTCTCATTGGCCACACAGCAGCCGAGTTGCGGGTGAAGCTGCATGGCCAGCTTGGTGAGCTGCAGGACGGGTGAGGTTTATGGCAAGAATCACTGCCATAAACCATAATATTATTTTATCACCCAGCACTACTTGTACAATAATAACAATAACAATAATAATACTAACAATAATTTGTCTATTTGTCTGGTCTATTTGTGTGCCACAGTGTTTTCGTTCCCCCGGCCATAGAAATGCAGCAGTAGCTAGCAGCCAGAACCTCGCCAGAGCTAGAGAAAAAATAAGAAGCATGGACATACCAAACGAAGTATTCAAATAAGTACTTGAAGAAACTTGCCGGATCCATAACATCACATCTTTGAAGCTTTGGTTCCTGTGTTCCGCCCATAGCCGACGCAGGGAGTCATCATGGCGAACCCGAAGAGCACTGATGGCCGTGCCCACGGCTGAAAACAACAAACCCCACGGCTATTCTCGCTAGCTCTCTCCTAGCTTAGCCTAGCTCTCCACCTCTCCACACACAGCCATCTCTCCCAGGCTCTCACGCAGCTCCCCTCCCCCAGCCAATCCCAGGTGAGCCAGCCTCTCTCTCTCACCTAACCTCGCGCCACCAGGCTCTTCTCAGCGAGAACTCTCACCCAACCCGCGGCGGCCAGCCACGTATTGTTGTAGCAGATTGACAGCCAATGAAATGGCCAGGATTTTCACGTGACATAGGCTACAGTGTTAGAACACTGAGTATGTAATCTACAACTCTTGAGACACAGGTTCGAATCTCACCTGGGGGACACCTTTTTATGATGTAAAGGTTTATTTACCCCACCTCAAACAATTGTCATGCACCATTGCTGATAACTAAAACATGTTTTTAGTCAACATGAACAACAGTTGATTCATTTTAATACAAAAATATCAACTATTACATGATTCACACTGCAGTTTGACAGATGACAGGTGACAGGTGCAAATGAAGTCAGGCACTTTTCTGCTCCCAGTTGAAGTTTTCAATAAAATGTCACATGAGGCAGCTTAGCCTAATATCTACATCAGTTCAGTAGTTTAGTTTGAAATGTGTAGTGGCTATAGCATTTTTTGTACAGATAATTGTAGAGGAAGGCCCAAAGTATAGCATGTAATAGCATAATTATTACACTGCATAAATCATATTGATACTGTACTGAAAACTGTTGCATTCAAAAATGAATTTGATAAACAAACTATTTGACCTATTATAATTGAAAACAAGCTGAGCAATGCCCTTGAAGATGAAATCAAGTGAAACAAATTATTTCCTTAAAATCAATGTTTTATTACGGTAAATCCACTCAATACACATACATACACACATACCATATATACAAGCAAATGAAGTGAATTGGATTAATCAGGACCCCTATTCAGTCCACATTAGAGCCACAGACCTCCATTTGATGAGATTCTGTCTCTCGGGCCCAAATCTGAGAATATGTTTTACTGTCAGATATGATTTTGTCAATCTGTACTGTTGGTAGAGAGATAACAGTGAAACTATGATCAACACAATCATTCTTCTACATTCCCTCATTGTGATAACTTCTTGCAAATGAAATAATGTTGAAATTTGTAACAATTGATCATTTTGCTGGGGACCCTCTGAAATGCCTTCAAGGACCGCATGTTGAGAACCACAGATGTTAAGGGCATGATGGGAAGCACATAAAAACAATGACTGATTCAAATGTGTAATGTATAGTGTTATAATCCTAAAACATCATTTATTTTTCTCTGCTGTCCACCTCTCCTTTTCCATGCCATAGAATGACAAGGCTTGAAATTCACGCCATGTCATTTCTTTTGTCATGCCTTTGTCTTTGTATAAGTCGAGGACTTTACCAGGACAGTAAATGTATTTTCCTCTCACTCCTGGAAACACTGTGTGAACATGTTTGCTGTTTGGGCCCTTAGCTGTGTCCGACAGAAACGGCACATTCTCCCCTGTGGAGAGAATGCTAGTTTCCTTTTCTTTTCAGCTTTGTCCTCCACTCTGCGCTTTGTTAACTGCAGTTCACGCTGAAAGAACTCGGTGTGTGCAAACTCTTCAAAGGCCATTCTGGGATTTGTCAGGCCCTCTGCAGAATAAGCTTTAAACACCTTTGTGGAGCAGTAATGATATCTAACGGGCCCTTGTTGATAAAAGTGATGAATTGATGATCCATCACCTTGGTATCGGGATTTTGGCTGGCCACATGAGAGACATTTTTTTATCTGCCTAGGTTTTTGATGTTGTTGTTGCTGCTGCTGCTGCAATATGTCCTGCACTATTTTATCTATTTTATCCCGTGTTAGTGGCTCTTCAGGTGCTGGTTGTGAGACCAGGTCTGCTGGATTCACAATGGCTGGCGGCAGTGCTACAACTGGGACATGGACTGTCTCGCTTCCCTCAGTTAAACTTTGCCACAGTTTTTGTGTCTGAAAAAGTTTATCTGTACTGGTGTTCAGTGATGAGCTTGTGTTCACCAGTTTAGCCAGGTGTTTTATGTACTGCAAAATATGGTGTTTGGTTGTTGGATGTAGCAGACTGTTTGGATCTGTGGCAGACTGATGGACCATAGTATTGTACTCCTGATCCACAAGCTTCAACATGTTGTTCTGTCCACGGTACTTGTCTAGGAGGCCGTCGATAGCATCTTTCATAGGTGATGTCCAGCGTCGGTGGTCCAACACGAACAGTCGTCCACCAGTCTTGATTGGTCCAGTGCGGGCACTCCTTGGTGAAGACTGCAATGGCAGGGGTGGGGGTGGAATATTTGAGGTTTCTGGAACAAAGAAAATAAAGTTTAATTGATATTTTATTCATATTTATTCAGTTGATGTCCATGAGTATAAAACGTGATTTAAAATGATATTTAAAATGCTGATCCTTGAAATTGGTATCAACTTACCCATTTTAACTCGAGGTTCCATGCTTCCTTGGGACAACATCTGGAGAAACTGGAACACAGGCACAGCAGTGGGTGGTGCTGTGTTTGTGGATGGTGTTGGGCCAGGGGCGAGTGGCACAGCAGTAGGTGGTGCTGTGTTTGTGGATGGTGTTGGGCCAGGGGCGAGTGGCACAGCAGTGGGTGGTGCTGTGTTTGTGGATGGTGTTGGGCCAGGGGCGAGTGGCACAGCAGTGGGTGGTGCTGTGTTTGTGGATGGTGTTGGGCCAGGGGCGAGTGGCACAGCAGTGGGTGGTGCTGTGTTTGTGGATGGTGTTGGGCCAGGGGCGAGTGGCACAGCAGTGGGTGGTGCTGTGTTTGTGGATGGTGTTGGGCCAGGGGCGAGTGGCACAGCAGTGGGTGGTGCTGTGTTTGTGGATGGTGTTGGGCCAGTGGGGAGAGGCATGGACACAGAAGGATCATCTTTGCCACGCACCTTATGTTTGTCCCAATTAAGCAGAACTGGACGACACTCTGGCTCTCTGTATTCAAGGCCAAACCTCTCTCCTGTGTCCCTATCAGAGAGCTGAAGTGCAGGGTACTTCTCCTTTCCCCTTACTCTCTTTGAAGCAGAGTTGAGCTCAGTTATCAGTAATGGATCAAATACAGCTGGGAGGATTACATCTGGCTGCTTGAGGTCCAGAAGCCTTTGGTAGTTCCATCGTGCCACTCCTGTCATGCCCTGGGCCTGGAACAATTCACAGGAAACATGAGTTCCAGTAATCCACTGGGCCTGGTGGAAATGATACCCCTCCTGCTGTGAAGTCCCTCTGACTGGAATCCAGATTGGGACTTTTGCGCCTTCACCAGGGACATGATTAAGCTGCCGAGTTCCCCCATACCTATACATGATTCCCTGTGTGACCTCAGGGTCACTGAGGCACCCACGGAGAATGTGCACCCTCTGGATGCGCCATGTCTTCAGCATGGATGGTTTGAAGAGCGGTGTGTTGTTTGGGTCTGTGGTCAGGTGGAAATGTCGAAGAACGTTCTCCACTCTGTAAACCAGTTCTGTTGGCTGTGGAATTCTAATCCTACAGTGCTGTCTGATGTGCTTTTTTGTAGGATTTGGTGGCTGAATCCCGCAGAACTGATAAGCAGCTTTGAGCTTCTGCAAGTCCTCCTGATCCACGACAGAAAAGGCAGCGGAGAGATCCTGACAAAATGTGCTGTAGAGGGGGTGATGCTCTGAAGTGCACTCCCGTGTGAAACGCCTCATACAGTGAAACAAATCCAACTTGACCACAATGTTGGAGTTGTACTGTGTACGGGATGCACAGGTGTTCTCCACACTCCCAGCAGTGGACTCAGTGATGATGGATGGTGTGGTCCTCCAGGCATCCTCGTAGAGGTGCTCTCCGCGGGCAAGGTCAGGGATTCGGAATGGGGCACAGCAATCCCTGAACACAAGGAGGAGGAACTGATTACTATATATGCTATAAAAAAAATATATAATATAATATATAACCTATTACCCATAGGATTTCAGTAATATTATACCAGTTACTTTATCAAGTAACAAGTTACAATTTGAGTTACCGGTACATTTCTTTTTGATCAAAGCGCATTGAAACAAAGATACAATCATTTCCTAATCAAATTGTGTGTTTTTATGCAACTAATCGCTATAGATGACAATAACAAAGGAAAAGGATAACATTTAGAATTTTGGGCCGGTTTACACCGACTACAATCAGTTTAAATTATATTTCGGGATGGTTCCGGGACGGCGATGTCATTCAGCTACTGCTGTTATTTTGGTGAAAGTAATGCAAAAGTAATGTAATAAATAACGAGTTACTCTACACAGACAGTAATATTGTAAAGTAACATTACTTTCAAATGAAAGTAACTAGTAATATGTAGTATATTCCATTTCGAAAGTAACTTTCCCAACACTGGTTCTGAGTGACAGTAAAAGGACCTGGAGGTATTTCTCACCTGTCTACCCAATGGTAATTGGCCTTCTCCACCCCTGCATCATTGTACCTCTTGGCTAACCCCTGGTACATGGGTTCAACGGACTTCTCTGTCTCAGACTGCACCATCACCCAGGAGACAATCATCCAATTCTCGTTCATAACTGCATAGCTTGACATGGTGCCAGATGACATGGTCACTTTTCGGGCCACCTTCCTGGTGTGATCAGACCGGAAGACCTGTCCAAATGTGCCCTGCAAGATTTTAGTCATCGCTGGTTCTTGGCACTTGTACTCATCAATGAGGCAGTCAGTCAGGTAGAAAGCAGAGACAGAGGTCCCATACCACCCATCTCTGTCAAGATAGGCTCCAAAAGACTGTGGCGTAGACTGTGGCGTGTCGTCCTTCTTCTGCCCATAGACCCCAGCATCAGCATCCCAGAGGTTCTCTATGCTCCAGATGTATGCCAGATGAGCTTGTTCATATTTAAGGTGCATCAGCTCATTTACCTGGTTTGCCATGTCTGAGGGTGACTTGCCAGTGCGCCTCAGCTCCCAAAGCACTGACTTACAAATGGCCTTGTGGTAAGTTAAGGATGCTGGTATAATGTGTGTGAACCGCTTTGGCAGCTTATCCAGCCACAGAGGATTGTCAGCAAACCAAATCTTCTGGCACGCCCTGCAGCGAAGGCGTGAAGCAAATATGTAGTATTGTCCACTCGTGCCAACGATCACTCGAGGCCTACCAACACCGCCTGAGACAATATCTGGCATTGGACAACCATGAAGACACGGGAGGACGTAATTATTTCTCAGTCTCACCATGATGTCATTCTCTGGTTTCCAAATAAAAAATGGATGGAGCTGAAAGAAATTGCGCGATGGGAGCGCTGACACAGTCTCAATGAGTTCTGCCTGTGGAGGGCAACGCCATAATGAAAGGGCATTTCCAGGCTTGAGCTTATGTTGATGGCCAGGCCACAGTCCCAGAGATTCCAGCTCCATCTTCATCCACATTTTCTGATGATGGGAACAGGTCCAACGGTGTATATCCTTCTCTGGTGTCTGTGTCGGTGGGGGAACAGCAACAGCAACCACAGGAGCAGCTGTGGGAACAAGGATAAAAATAAAAATTTACATAATTAGTGACATCATTTATACATATTCCATTATGAGTGAAAAAAGCATCATCTGCACACTCAAATCTGTGCAAAAAAATCATGTTTATTGCAAGCTTTCGGTCATAGACCTTCTTCAGGAAGCCTTGAAGAATGACTGACCGAAAGCTTGCAATAAACACGATTTTTGCACACATTTGAGTGTGCAGATGCTGCTTTTTTTCCCACTCATTTGGATACTCTAAAGCTCCAGCACCTCAGCAAAGTCTGATACAGATGAGCAGTGGTCTTTTCACCATTTTGATACATTCTATTATTATCACAGATTGTACAATACTTGAAAACATATTCTGTCCACAGTAACATCTTCAGCGTAGTTATAAAACCTCTTACTGTGTGGTGTCTCTGGTGTATGAGGGTCCAGTCTGTCTCTCTCTGAGGGACCAACAGCAGAAGGACCAGCTGACAAGGAGGACAAGGAGAACATTCACACATTTTAATTTCTTATTCAGTTGAGTTTTATCAGTATTACCTTTCACATTTAACATTTCTTCCGTGCTCGGAAACGGAACAGAGTGCACTTGCGTCATCAACTATGCCTGGAGTTTATCCTTGCTCCGTGTGTTGTCTATGAGGTTCGGAACGGTTGGCTTTCCCACTGGCAAGTGTTCCGTGCCCGTGCACGCCAGGGCGCTCCCCAGACCACCTTTTCAAGTGGATCCTGTCAGGGTTCTCTGTTGCGCGACCGAGTGTGGAACGGAACGCAACGTTCACACTCGTCAAATGTTTCCGAAACTGGGGGCAATTTGAAGACAAGTGTGCTCGGGAACGGTACCGGGGCGCCAGTCAGAAAGCCCCATACGAGTCATATGGGCCACAGTTTAAAAGTGAATATGAAAGTCAGCCCATGATACACACCTGGTGCTGAGACAGTCCTCTCGGTTTGCTGCGGACTTCCAAGCTCTTTCACCATAAACTGCAGCTCAGGAGGAAGCGGCACAGGTCTCTTCACTGTAGGCATGACAGGAGATGCAAGGACAGAAAGACAAGGACAGAAAGACAATGGGATAACAAGAGGCATTCATCAGCCAGTGATTTAAATACAATAGTGCACGAGAATGTATTTATAGGATTAATAGAAATATATTGCAGATGGAGAGCCAAATTATACTGCAATTACCATCTACTAGTTTCTTGTGCACTTTCCTTTGGGTGTCAGCAGGTGGAGCACTTCGTCTGGACACTGAAGCAGATGGCCCTAAAACAGACATTATTTACTTAGAAACATGAAACAATCGGTCTTGGTAAATGCACAAACTACCAAAAATTGGCTTCACCTGCTAAGTCTTATAAATTCAAGGCATACTTCATTCTGATATTTAAAAAAATGTAATGGTAATATAATGGACACACTTGATTCATATACACATTTCTGTGTGGGTTGAAGTTCAATCATAATAATCTATTTGAGCCTTTATTAGTCTAAGCAGGGGAAGCAAGATGACTTTTCATACTTTAAATAACATGCACGAAGGGGGGGGGGGGATCAACTTACCCTCACCGTTGAGATCAATTCATGAACCCTATTCGTTAGTAGGAAGATCAGCATGCAAACACAATATTAGTGGAACATGGACAGAACATGGACAGAACGTGGACAGAACATGGACAGAACATGGACAGAACATGGACAGAACATGGACAGAACGTGGACAGAACGTGGACAGAACATGGACAGAACATGGACAGAACATGGACAGAACATGGACAGAACACAAAAGGGACGGTTTAATTCATGGATCCGTTTTGGAGAGCAATTCATTGTGGCTCGATCCAAAAGGCGTGGACTTTTACTAAACCTGTTTTCTTTTGTGTGGCGTGTCCTGGTACAGCAGATGATGATGATGATGATGCTGATGATGATGATGTAAAAGCAGCAGCTGGCAACACACAAAAAGATCCAATCATATAGCAGACTCACATTCAACCATTGAGCCTAAATCTAATTTGAATCTTCAGTCACTAGGTAATTACACTTTTTTTATGTAAATAATACAAAACAACACATTTTGGGCATACTGGGAAAAACACCTACTCATGACTTCAGGTGCACTTGAGGCAAGAACTGGTGGACAGGAGACCGAGGTGGACTCTTTCTTTCTCAGGTACTGCTGCAGTCTGTACCTCTGAGTCCCTGGAAAAGACTTAGTCCCCATGATGGAGGCTGCATAGCCATCAGCCCTGCTGTCCCACACCTCCCCCCAGGTGCTCTTGGCACGGGAGCCAAAGCCAACCAGCTCGTCATCGTCTGAGGCTGCTGGAGGTGGGGGAGGTGGGGGCTTTTCCCACTCACAACAAAGAACAGATTTGATTTGGTCAAAGCTGAAGGCATAATAAACAAATGACAACAAGCTGGCCTTGCTGTGCCCCTCAGTCATAAACATTCCTGCAGCCTCTTCCTTCTCTGTCTGCTTGATGAGGTGGATTGTGTAGCCTACGTCATTTTCCAAAAGCCACCGGAAAGATTTTCCCTTATATTTACCAAACTGCAGGATGTATTCCCCCAGCACCTCTGTGCTGTCTGAGGCATCCCCCCCTCTCTGACGGACCACAGTCAGGGCATTTTGTCTCACAATTTCCTCCCTCAGAGGTGCAGACATGTCCTGCAGAGAAGGGTTGTCCTGGAGCAGTTTAGCTGCATCAGTTGGATCCTGGCGAAGACACCCTTGAGGTCCCTTGCAGAAAGCAACGGTGATCCTCCCAGGAAAAAAACTGAATTTTTTTTGCATGCTGGCCTGTGACATAAGGAGGAAGGAAAGAGAGAGAGAGAGAGAGAGAGAGAGAGAGAGAGAGAGAGAGAGAGAGAGAGAGAGAGAGAGAGAGAGAGAGAGAGAGAGAGAATTAGATATTCAAAATTATAGAGCTCAGATCAGCTTTATTGGTGAAGTATGCAGAAGGAATACAAGGAAATTGACTCCGGTATACTTTGCTCTCAATGTCCTTACACGAAAAAGAAAACGAACAAACAAGGACAGCAATCAAAGGCACATAAAGCTATTTGACTGCTATTTCCATACATCCGTGTATATGTAATATATATATATATATATATATATATATATATATATATATATATATATATATATAGATATATATATATATAGATAGATATAGATAGAGCCCACAGATCAATGTCATTCAACATCCAAAGCTCCGACTACATACAGTATCTGCCCCATTTTTTATCTACTACTTTGTCAAAAAGTCACTTACCTGTTTTAGACAAATCAAATGCCATGTACCCAGTAGTTGCTGAGCTGGATGTCACCTCTGTTCTTCTCCACTCCATTCACTCTGACACTGAATGAAAAGTTGAGGAGAGAGACTTTGAAGAGAGTAGAGGAGGAGAGATGTCAATAATCGACAGCCAATGAGATAGCAGCAGTTTTGTCTGCTCCCCTTGGCACTGAACTGCTGCATTCAACTTGAACATGACAGGGAGGTGAGAATCCACATCAGTTCAGTCTGAAATGTGGATTTATTTTAGTTTTGCATATCGCAAGGCCCAAAGTATAATATGTAATACTGTAATCCCTGTGGGCAGCCTCTGTATGATTTGTTTTGAGTCAACTTGTTGTAAATTACAACCTTGAATTTTAAGCATGGTCCTCACCCTCCCAGACACCATAACGTGTAGATGGTAGTCAACCTGCTATTTGACCTGCTCTGACAAAAATCACTCACATGTAGCAATGGGCCGTTTGTGTAGAAACCCTGTTGAAACGTGATTTTATGAGAAAATATTGATTTAGGCTTTTTAGGCGTTTCACCCGATGTGAGCAAATAAAGCATTTTGAAGCTAATAAATTGTAGAGTGACAAGCAAAACAAACTTACTTTGTCATACTTGGAGCCCGTTTTTCTCAAAAACATAGTTTTGAAACAGTCAAGACATATTTGGGTGTATGTCACTCAATCTTTGGACTACAAAGATCATTTTCATATCACCAGAAAGCTTACATTCTCCTCTTACAACAGTGTATAAAACGCAAAATGTGCTTCAGGGTCAATGTAACGGATTTTGATAGAGCACGTCACATATTAAAATAGCCTTTAACCTCACCCCAGCTTCAAATATTACACTGTGCACCTCAGATAGGTTAAGGTGATTTGTGACATGAAATTACAAATCAAGGGAATCCGATTCCTTGAACAGTTTAATCCAACTATTTGTATTTCACAGCAATATCCAACATGTACGACACTGTTTGATTACAATTGAAACATTCTTTACTTAATTAACTAGCACACACCCACACATACACACATACACACACACACACACCCACACACAGTCACAGTGTGGGCCAGAGTTCAAGGGGGGTCTTGACACTTGTGAGATCACCCGCCCACCACTTTCTCGGGCCTTTTTAGGTGTGATGGGGCTGTTCAAACAGTGTCTTTGAACAGAGCGAGCGTGAGCGCGTGCGCACACACACACACACACACACACACACACACACACACACACACACACACACACACACACACAGGTTTTGTACTTCAGTGAAGGTCCATTCTAACATCAATCCAATGTAGCTAACTATCAAGTATATCAAATCATAAATAATGACATCCTATTCTTGCCTTAAAACAAAGGTTTGAATCCATGGATTTACATGGGAATAAACCGTTGGGAGTTTTACAGTTGTGAAAAAAAGAAAACAAAAAAGATGAAAGATGTAGCCTGACATCACCAGACCAATTCACAACTCAACTTAGATCGTTAGGTTTTCTTCTATACTCACAACTCACAACTCACAACTCAACTGCTACAGCACATAAAACGTGCTAGATTTGTCCGGTTCTCGGGCGAACAAAGCTGCAGATCTGACCTGTGATTCCATGGCTACCATGCAGTGGACAAATTGCATCTGGGTCACAGTGAGGGGAAAACAACACCTCAAACTTTGTTATGTTTCAAGGAGAGAATGAACGCTTGTTGGAAGAACAAAAAAAGGTACAGGTTAACAATATAAAACCAAACAAATGAGCCAAATTTTAACATTAGCCACTGGCTACAGGTGACAACCTCAGTGCATGGACATACGCTCTGAGTGACAAATATTTTAAGTAACAGCATCCCTCTCCTGCAACCAATATATCCACTAAACAGAGCAGTTAACTCCATGCTACATGCTCCTGCCAGTTCAGCTCCAAGCTTTACATTGCTGTCAGTATGCAGCTGCTACTGGAAAGATTGGGCTGATGATGGGAGAGTAACTGTTTAAAGGAATGGGGCAGAGAACCAATAGTGTCTCTTTAGTGTGTGCATTTAGGTTGATGTGTCACTTTCCTTTCTCAGCAACCCATCTCTGTTTTTCTGTTTCATAAAAAGCAGAGGCATGGAACTCCCACCAGGTCATCTTCTCTCTCATGCCCTGAGGTTGGTATATAGAGAATACCTTTTCAGGGCAATAAACATATTTCCCTGCCACGCCTGGGAATACAATGTGTACGTGTGGACTATTAGGGCCTTGTTTTAATGCCATGCGGCAGAATCTGCATAAAGGTCCTTTCGGAGGTTCTTCTGGAGGTTCTTCTGTGCGTTTCCTCTTTTTTTGGTGTTCCTCAACTCTCTGCTTTGTTGCCTCAATTTCTCTCTGAAAGAAGGGAGTTTGGAAGAACTCCTGAAAGGACATTTTTGGGTTTGTGAGACCCTCTGCTCTGTAAATGTTGTACACTTTGGATGAGCAATAAAAGTATCTAACTTGTCCACCCTGGTAGAAAAAGTGAATAGAGGAGCCATCACCTTCATAGCGCGACTTGGGTTGGCCACATGAGAGGCATGTCTTCGTCCTCTTTCGTTGGGGCTGAGGTGGCTGTGGTGGAAGCAGGCCAGGCTGTGGTGGAAGCAGGCCAGGCTGTGGTGGAAGCAGGCCAGGCTGTGGTGGAAGTAGGGATGAAATGATTAGCACTGATAAACTGTGATACATTTCCAGATAATAGTATTACGGTTTAAAATAAATGGGAGCTAGAGCTCTGTCTGTCTCTCTGTTTCTCTGTCTGTCCCACTGAAGACATCATCAATTCAGTCACACACACACAAAGTCACAAGAGAGACTGAGGGGAGAGGGAGAGGAGGAGATGGAGGGAGAGAGAAGAGAGGGGTAGAGAGCTTGAGGGAGAGAGAGGGAGACATTGTGCGCACGCCAATAGGGCAGGCAAGGCCACACAGCAGCCGAGCTGCAGGCAAGGCCGCACAGTGGCCGAGCTGCGAATGCGAGTTGCAGGGCCAGCTCGGCGAGCTGCAGGACAGGCGAGGCCGCGCATTGGCCGAGCTAGTTATCTATAAAACCAAACTTTGGTTACAGCGCTTTGAAAAACACTGTCCCTCAACCAACGTTAGCAACAGTCTACCAGATGCAGGCTGCACGCCTGAGTTTTCAAAATAAAACTTTCATCATTCACTATAGTTGTGATATGACATTTTCATACCGTTTCATCTCTAGGTGGAAGCAGAGCAGGCTGTGGTGGAGGCAGGCCAGGCAGAAGCAAAGCAGGCTGGGCTTGATCAGTGTCAAGGAGAAGAGGGGTCATGAACACGGACATGTCCTTCTGTTTCAGAGACCTGTGTTTATCCCAGTCAATGGGAACCGGGCTGCAACCGGGCTCGTGGTACTGGAGACCAAATTTCTCTCCAGTGTCTCTGTTGGAGACCAGCAGGGCTGGGTATTTGGGATGCCCAGTAACCTTCACAGAGGCAGCATTCAGCTCTGCTATTAGCACTGGATCAAACATTGCAGGTAAGACCACATCTGGTTGTTTGAGGTCCACCAGTCTCTGGTAATTCCACCGTGCGACACCTGTTATTCCCTGTGCCTGGAATAATTCAGGAGAGACTTTGTTACCAGTCACCCACTTAGCTTGGTGGAAGTGATACCCTTCCTGCTGAGAGGTGCCTCTGACAGGAATCCAAATGGGCACGGCAGCCGCCTCTCCTGGGACATGATTGAGTTGCAGCGTGCCCCCATACCGGTACAGGAACGCATCCTCCAACTCTGGGTCGGTGAGGCAGCCTCTCAACATGTGGACCCGCTGAATCCTCCAGGTCTTTAACATAGAGGGCTTGAAGAGGGGGATGTCGTTGTGGTCCTTGGCAAGGTGGAAACGCCTAAGGACATCTTCCACTCTCTGTACCAGTTCCCGTGGGGGTGGGATTTTCATTCTGCAGTGCTCACGGATGTGCTGTGTGTTGGGTACAGCTCGCGCAATCCTGCAGAAGGTGTAGGCCTCCTTCAACTTCTGCAGGTCACTCTGGTCCACCACTGTAAATGCTGCAGAGAGGAACTGACAGAAGGAGCTGTAGAGTGGGTGGTGCTCTGAGACACAGCCTCTGGTCAACCGCTGCATGCAGTGGAATAAGTCCAGCTTCACCACAATGTCCTCATTAAACTGTTTTCGTGACGCGCAGGTGTTGGCCAAATTGCCGCAAGTTGAATCTGAAACTATGGCCTCAGTGGTCCTCCAGGAGTCCCAGGATAAGTGGTCATTTGGCTTTGGGTCCAACACCTTGAAGGCAGCGCAACAGTCCCTGAAAGAATACAATAAAACACACACACACACACACACACGCACACACAAACAAAGGTAAATGCAACACAAACACAATCACAATCCTCCCCCTCCTTTTCCCCAAGACCCTCAATTTTGGACACCATGGACGAGTATACTGTAGGCTTGCTTTGTTTTATAGTCCCGACAGGAGACGCACACAGACAGCTGCAGACGAGTAGCCTATAGTTCTGTACTAGGTTCTGGAGTCGCTGGGATGAGGACGTGTGAAGAGGGAGAGGGAGGGAGGGAGAAAGAAAGAGAATAGCAAGTGCAGATCTCAAAAGCAGGTAAACCACTGTGGGTTTAGTGAACATAAAACTAACCACCGTGGGTCAGAACCCCTCGCCTTGACGACAAGAGAGAAATAGAGAGACAGAGGGGGGGGGGGGGTGGATTTAAATAAGATGGATTTAACATAACATATAACATGACATTACATTAAAGAATGGATTGAAATAATATTGAAAATGATAAAACATTAATTAATGGATTAAAATAAGACAGAATGACAAATAAATAGATTGCATACCTGTCCATCCACTGGTAGCTGGCTTTCTTTACTCCAGCAGTGATGTACCTGTGAGCAAGGCCTTCATACAGTGGTTCCAGTGACGCCTCCGCCTCAGACTGAACCATCACCCAGGAGATGATCATCCACTTCTCATTCATGACCGCATAGGATGACATGGTGCCTGATGTCAACGTCACCTTCCTGGCAATTTTCTGTGTGTGGTCAGACCTAAGTACTTGGCCAAACGTACCCTGGAGAAGGAGGTTGATATCTGCTTCTTGTCGCTGGAACTCATGAAGGAGGCAGTCTGTTAAATAGAAAGCCGACAAGGACACACCACACCACCCATCTCTGTCATCGTAGCTTCCAAACGGTGCAGCTTCATTGCTTCCTCTCATGAAGCCTGTGATGGTCTGCTGGGAATAAAGTCCAGCCTCGCCATCCATCACGTTCTCTACGCTGTGCAGATATGACAAGTGTGCTTGCTCATACTTCAGGTGAAGCATTTCAGTGATCTGGTTCGCCATATCACTTGGAGACTTCCCTGTTCGCCTGAGCTCATGCATGATGGTCTTGCAGATTGCCTTCTTGTAGGTGAGGACAGCTGGTAGGATGTTCTGGAATCTTTTGGGCAGCTTGCACAGCCACTGGGGATTGTCTGCAAACCAGTGCTTTTGGCATGCTTTGCAGCAAAGCCTTGAGGACAAGATGTAATACTGCCCACCGATTCCAGCAATCACGCGTGGCCTTCCCGCACCTGATGAGGCAATCTGCGGCTGAGCACAGCCATGGAGACATGGTAGCACGTAGTTGTTCCTCACCCTCTCCATAATGGGATTCTCAGGCTTCCAGATGAAAAAAGGATGCAGCTGGAAATACTGGGCAGAAGGCAGAGCTGATAAGGTGTCAATGAGCTCTGGCTGAGGTGGGTGACGCCATAGAGACACCATGTTCAAACGATGCCGAACAGGATGGGAACCTGGCCACAGGCCCAAGGACTCCAGCTCGGTCTTCATCCACACTCTCTGTTGTTGTGAACACTTCCAGTGATGGAGCTCTTGGTCAGAGCTCGGAGGAAGCAAAGGTAGAGGGACAGGGACCACTGCTATAAGACAGAAAATAGTAAAGTGTATAGTACAGTAAACTCAAATTGTGAAACCCGCTACAGCCTGTATTGTATAGTGCAATGGTTCTCAACTGTTTAACATTAAGGACACCTAAACTAACACAAATGATATCACAACTTCAACGACATGTAAACAACAGCTACATTAACTGATCTCAATCCTTTTTTTGCAGAATATTGTTATGACCTTGGTCATTTGGTAAAGATTCTATTACATGTAAAAAAAAAAAAAAAAAAAGTTAAACCATTAAAGTACAACATAGTTAATTTTAGACACATCAGAAACTGTCTCTCCTTAGATGCAGCCAATACATTTATGCATGCTATGATTCTCTTCCACATGGCATACTGTATCACATGCTGGGGACAAGCTAGTGAATCAGTTACAAGACCTCTTGTTTCTTTGTATAAGTAATCTGTGGAGTCTCGGCAACCTACCCCCTGACAGGTGAGAGCGGGAGGACAACCAGCCACCACAGTGACGTCAGAGCCGGGGAATCCCGACAGAAACGGTGTCTAGGCCGCGTCATCAATAATAGGTACTTCCCCAATTACATGATGAATCAGTGGGACCGCTAGCAGCCGGGCGCGATTGGGAGCAGAGCGCACGGCTGGAACGGATCCCACAATTAGGGGCCATAGAAAAACAGACGCCGCTCTGAACCTCATTGTGTGGCCGGTTTTCCTCCAGAAGGAAGCGCTCCTTGCTGTCGGGCGGTAAGTCCATTTCCCAATCCTCTCCCTAAACATAGGCATGTGGTGATTTGATGTTGCCTGACCAAGCCTCTCTCCTCTCGTCCACAGGCACGTTATAGAGGGAATGCACCGACGCCACGCCCCCTCCCGAACACGCCCCCTCAGCCGGACTGAGCAGCACTGAGTGTCAAATTTCCAAAACAAACGTGGCTTCTGCCAGGGGTAGTAGCGAAACCACGGCTAATATAAACGATTATCTGCTTAAAATAAAGGCAGTTGGACTCGAATGTGACCCTTACAGCTTGCCAAAGAACCAGTGGTCCATGGACGTAGACATGTGGCCAGGAATAGGGTTTCCTGACATTTATATGTACTTAATATCGACGCCGGGGAAATACACAAACCAAAGCATGAAAGCATACAAGAGCCTGGACGTAGCGTGGTCGTACTTCAAGGCTGGATTTGTTGGCGACATTAAAGTAACGAGGACAGCAATGGATATTCTGGTTGTATGTGGAGAGGTACATATTTATTTTATTACAACTTTTATTAAGAAAAATATAGCATACGCTGTCCCTAGCTTTGTTCAGAGTGAACACTATCACTCATGTAACGTTATATCTGTGCAGGTAGAACACAGCCAGAGAATGAATGAGCCCTCATTGAAACCCTGGATAGCTGCAGAGAAGACCGGGACCGTTTCATTAGCTTTCGGCAGCCTGTAAAAAGATACCTCCGACACCTTGTTGAATCTATTTTTACAGTCAATGGCACAACAGCACTTTACCATTTTCGTTGTTTTCTCGCGGAAGCTGAACGCTAAACACCGTGACCCGGCGGCGCCACCTGGCTTGTTTAGACGTTTTGACACTCACTGCAGCTGAGTGGGCGTACCCGCACTGACTGTCGCGTCCGTGACGTCACGTGCATTCCCTCTATTGCGTTTAAACCTGCTTTTGTCTTCTGGCTTGAATCAGAGTCCCCACAAATCTAGTATATACTATATAATCTAGTGCAATGCATATTTTCTCTTCATAGATTAATGTTTTTTTGTACGTTGTCCCTGAAATAAACTTCTAAATAAAACATACTTTGAGTCGATGTTTCAGTGGGCTCAGGGAACACCTGCCGCAGTTGTGGAGGCACAGGAACAATGATCTTCACTGAAGGTTCACCAATTCCCTCTCCTTTGGTTTCTCTGGCTCTTGGAGGACCCCTTGAAACCTGGACAGGAGGATCTGGTGGGGTGACATCGAGCATGGCACTATGTGGTCAAGCTCAGCTTAAACCTAGCCCACAGCTTATTAGGAGCTGATGCGAAACCCAACCCACATCAGCTGAGCCATCAGCTCTATCCATTTTTTGCAGAATATTATGACCTTGGTCACTTGGTAAAGATTAAATTACATACTTTGAGTCGATGTTTCAGTGGGCTCAGGGAACACCTGCAGCAGTTGTGGCGGCACAGGTACTGTGGTCTTCACTGGGACTGAAGGTTCACCGATTCCCTCTCCTTTGCTTTCTCTGGCTCTTGGAGGACCCCTCGAAACCTGGACAGGAGGACCTGGTGGGGTGACAGCCCACATCAGCTGGTGCATTAAATTGGCTCAACTCAAACAGTTGAGCAAAAAAACAACAACAATCAAACAGGGCGCCCTATTTAAATCTGTTTCAGTCAACATTGCTGGTTCCTCTGCAAGCCGTTTGCAAGCCACCTCCTCCCCAGCGCCTCCTTTCATGCTGTCTCACTCTGACTTAAACAATGTCATTTCTGTTGTCATTGTTGCTGCTCTGTTCTGTACCTGGGGGTCTTTTGCTGCTCTCTCCTTGCCTAAAGGCTTTCCATGTTGCTCATGGAAGGGCAATGAGCCTCCAGAACAGAGCCATACCGCCAAATATAACTTGTACAAATATCAATAAAAGCTTTATTTTTGACTAAAGTGGTCCTGACTGAAATACATCTTAGAGGATTTTAAACAAGAACCATGACATAATTAAATTTAGAGTCTTGGGCACCCGATGTAATTATTATGAATATATTTACCATGTAAGAAGGAGGTAGGCACTAGGGATGGGCATCGAATTTCGAATTTTCGAATAATCGTTATTATCAAGGTCGACTTTTATTATTGAAAGTCGAAATTCGAAAAAAAAAAAAAAAAGTTTTTTTTTGTTTTTTTTGGCGAGTGAAATGTTGCATTGTCTCCCCTGATTCTAAGTATAGTCGAATCGCTTGGTTTGAGCAAGTAAAACAATTTTTATAAGCATTTTAAGCAAGGTTTATGGAAAAATGAATGGCGGATGAAATCCCATGAAGAGGGAGAGGGGGTGACTTTGGCACCCCTTTGGCACTCAGACCTGAGCCTACTAAATATTTAATGAACCACTCATGATTGTCAAAACTGTTTTTTATTTTCGAAAATGTCAATGTCATGTAACATGTTCTTTACTTCAGTGGTGCAATGCTTGTTTGAGCTAAAAATCCACAGCAGAAGCTTTTTCTATTAATTAATAAAGCCTTAGACTTAGAATCAGGGGAGACAATGCAACATTTCACTCACCAAAAAAAAAAAATTACATTTTTAATTTTTTTTACTTTTTTATTTTTATTTTCGAATTTCGATTAAAAGTCGACTTTGGCCAGCGAATTTCGAATAGTGTTTTTGCTAGAAAAGCCCATCCCTAGTAGGCACACATATGGAAGTGTCCCCTGGTTTAGATAATGCTGCCTCTGGAGTGCTCAGGACTGTGGAAGGAAATCAGAGTTAGTCTCCCTCCCCAACACTATGTATGTGTTTTATAACAAACACTATTCTTCAGAAATACAAACTGTGAACTCACCAATCCTTTACGCGACGTTTGAAATACTAAGATCCTTTGATCTTAGTAGAACACAAGACAAAAATGGAACATGAACACACAGCCAGAACACGGCCAAAATAATAAACAAATCAGTAACAGTGCCTCAAGACTGATAGGAAAGAAACCTCTGCCTGTAGACACAACTGGAGCTCCTGTGACAGCAGGTGTTGCTGAACCTAGAGGAATATTAAACCAAAAATTATTAAGAGGATAAAAGTGGATTCATTAAAACATTAATCTCTAACTGACTTCTCATGGACCCTTTGCGTGGGATCCCACGCACACTTCTTGCAAACACATAGGCACCTTACTCTAGAACTTAGAGTTTCTTATATATCAGACACAGACTTGTCATTCCTACCTGGCATGTTTTTCCATGGTCTTCATCAGAGGCGTCACTAGATGATGTGTCTTAACAGCTGATTGTTTACTGAGGCTTGGTCGTCCTGTCAGATTTGACAGGACGACCACGCCCCCCGCTGTCAGCTGGTAGGAATGACAAGTCTGTGTCTGATAAGAAACTCTAAATTCTAAGTTGTAGTATTGGAATGTGAATTATATGTTTGTGTCTGTGTCTGAGCCTTTTGTTTTTCATCAGTTAGTGGGACATCAGTCCCACTGATGACATCATCAGTGTGCCAATAGGGCAGGCAAGGCCATGCAGCAGCCGAGCTGTGGGCAAGGCCACACAGCGGCCGAGTTGCATACGCCAGCTGCAGGGCCAGCTCGGTTAGGTGCAGGGCGGGCGAGTCGAGGAATTGAGCATGCAGAGCGCGTGAGATGCCTAGTTTAATATAGTTCAATGATGTTGATCATGTCTTCATTCATACATAGTTTAATATAAATAAAACTATTTACTCACATCCCAACTTTGAGGGTGATAGGCTCAGCATTGCTTTCTCCAACTCCTCATCATCATCCATGTCTAAAAGATGTAATAACACATTAAATATGTATCTTAAGTACTATTTGTGAATGTAGGCTTACTATTGTGGATATATTTGATGAACTGACCGAGTTGTTGAGAAGAGGGTGGTGTGGCAGCAGATGTCACTACAGCTTCCTCTTGGTGTTGCTGGAGCAAGTACCTCTGCAGCTTGTACATCTGCGTGCCTGCATGGCAGTTCTTCTTGGTCGTGATGAATGATGCATAGCCATCAGCCCTGTTCTCCCACACGTCTTTCCAGGTTCTCTTTGGAAACCGTCCAAAGCCAACCAAATTGTCTCCCTCTGAGATGACAGGTTCTGGTGGAGTATTCTTGTTTGCTTCATAGGCCAGCAGGTCATTGATTTCTTTATGTGTTTGGGCATATCCTAGGAAAGACAACAGGCTGTCTTTGCTGTGGCCCTCACCTGAGAAGGTGCCAGCTCTTGTTTCTTGATCCACTTTTCTGATGAGGTAGATGACATAGCCTACATCATTTTCCAAGAGCCATTTGAAGCTCTTGCCTTTATACTTCCCAAACTGCAGAATATACTCCGCCAGTACTTCAGTTTGGTCAGTATAGTCTCCTCCCCTCTGGAAGACGACCGTAAAAGCATTCTTCTTGACCACCTCCTCTTTCACTGGTGCTGACGTATCTTGCAAAGAGTGGTAATTTTTTATCTTTTTAGCTGCTTCCGAAGGATCCTGCCGCAAAAAGCCGTAGGACCCCTTTCGAAAGCAGACTTTCATTCTCCCCAGGGACATGGCTTTTAGGCCATAAAGATGACTCCAGCACATCTTAAGAGAAGAAAATCAAAATAAGTTGCACTGTGTTTTGCATTCTTCTGATAGCCTGAGTTCCACATTGTGTTTGTGTTGAACACAGGCATTTTCAAATCAAATATTGCATACATTTTCCAGACCTTTATTTGTTTTGAAGATTATGTCTGGTTATATCACAGTATAGATGAAGATTGTTCTTCACAGGCAGATATATCAGAATGTGTGTGTGTGTGTGTGTGTGTGTGTGTGTCTCAGTAGATAATAACAAACTGTACAGTCTGCTATACTGTACAGTTACATTACAAGCTAGCATTACAGTCAAGCTGATTTCAGATGAAGTCGTAGCTATAGACATGACTGTAATCCAACCAACCACAAGCTATTGAGAAACAAACGCACCTCAACACTGCCACCTGCTACATACTGTACATGCCAATAACCTTTCAGACGATCTGAAAGCATTAATGTTATCTCACTACTATTCCAGAGGAAAAGCACCTACCTGCAAGCTAACATGCCAACCTTAATATACCAGCTACATACACATCAGAGCGTTACCTCTACACATAAATCAGTGAACACAGACGCCGACCAGACACACAATACTATCCTAACGTTAATAAATACATACCCCCCCCCCCCCCCCCCGAACTAACGCGATGTTAACTGACGCCAATGCACAGCGCGATGCTGTCTACGTCAAAACAACAGACGCCAACCAGACACACAATACTGTAACGTATCGGGTAATTACGTGTATTGGGGTGTTTCCGTGCTTGGCTAGGAACTGATATGTGTGGGTGTGTTCCTAGGGGGAAGGGGATATATGTGACCAGCGGCCGGGGCGGAGGCCAGTCAGGCTATGCGAGGGAGCTGACCGGGTGGTTGTAGAGCTAGCAGCGAAGCTAGCTGCTAGGAGCGTGTATTGTGAAGACAAGAATAAAAAGCCTGTACCAACTTCAAGTCTCCAGTTCCTTGGACGAATACCCACTTCGTTACATTGGTGCCAGACAGTAAAGCGGTAACGCCTCTGATTCGGCCGAGAGGGGAGAGGGTGAGAAGGAACGGCAAAAGAGACGGGTGGTGCGGCTTTTTGGCTCTAGAAACTAGCGCTAGTAAGTTAGCTACCAGGGGTGCTAACTGCTAACTGCTAGCTGCTAAAACCACGTGCGATGGTGCGCGGAGAATCAAGTATCTCCGGAGAATGGCCATCGGTGAACGGGAGGAAAGGAGAGCTGACGGCGGGGATCAGCTCGATGCTGGCGGGCATGGAGGCCCGTGTGTTGAGAGAGGTCGGACGGCTGGTGCAAGAGACTCCTGCCTGGGCAGTAGAGGTGATGCGGGCGCTGCGAGAAGTCATGCAGCGGGTGGACTTGATGAGCGCGGAGGTAATGCAGCGGGGAGAGCGGCCGGAAGAGCCACGAAAGAGACTGTGTTGGACCTGCAGAGAGCCGGGCCACGTGGCGAGGTGGTGCCGATGCGGTTCCGGGAGACGGACCGGGTATGCGGGACAACGACATGGACAGCAGGGAGCCTGCTGGACATGTAGCGAGATTGGACATCTAGCCAGAGAGTGTCCAAAGGCTGTCGGAGATCGGGGGACAGCGGGAGAAGAGAGACGTGCAGGCGGCAGACAGGTGAGACTCTGCTGGACTTGCCAGTCACCGGAGCACTTGGCCAGGGACTGCACTGAGAGTGTGGAGGCCGGAGGTGAGACGCAGGCTGGGAAGAGCGTGAGCAGCCGGGGAGAAGAGAACGTGGTGACGGATAGGAGAACGGTGCTGCAGGGGAACAGCCAGAGGGACATCGTCTGCAGCGTTGTTACAGTCGGGAGAGCGACGCTCGTGTCTCCGAGTGAGCGAGAGGGGTTACCGCCGGGGGAACCGGCCCAGCCTAACCGCTATACACCCCCTAACGTTGCACTGCGGAGAGCCGAGGGGAAGATCGACGCCGGTGGTGTTCGCTCTGCTGTCCTCAACCCTGGAGGAGGGGGACGGAAAAACGAGCGAGTGCGAGGCCGGGAGGACGACGCCAGGGTCAGCTGGAGAGTCGACGGGCGCGAGTGGAGACCGGAGGACGAGGATGTCGATCCGGTGCTCGTTCGTGCATTTGCTACTGGAACAAACAAAAAGGGGGGACCGAAAAGAGTGCTTCAGGGGAATTGGTGAAGCTGGGAAAAGGGGGGATGGAAATGGGGTTTAAAAGAAAAGCTAAGGAAAATGTGGGGGGCTTGTGTTTAAATGAATGTGTGAAAAAGAAGGAAATAATGAAAAACTAGACATTATGGAGTGCCTAATGGGAAACTAGACATTATGGGGGTACCTAATGGAAAACTAGACATTACGGAGTACCTGATGCAAACTGGACATTATGACGGGGGTGTTGGAAAAAAAGAAGGGACTAATTGTGGGGAATTGAAATGTTGTGGGGTTTGTGGGAATTAGATTTTGATGTGGTGATGGGAAAAATATTGTGTTGGGTGTGTTTTGGTACAGGGGGATGTGTGTGGGTTGTGCATGTCGCGTGGAAGCGACATTAAATTTGTGTGGGGGATGTGTAACGTATCGGGTAATTACGTGTATTGGGGTGTTTCCGTGCTTGGCTAGGAACTGATATGTGTGGGTGTGTTCCTAGGGGGAAGGGGATATATGTGACCAGCGGCCGGGGCGGAGGCCAGTCAGGCTATGCGAGGGAGCTGACCGGGTGGTTGTAGAGCTAGCAGCGAGTATTGAGCGTGTATTGTGAAGACAAGAATAAAAAGCCTGTACCAACTTCCAGGGGCGGTTCTAGGCCGTTTTTGGGTGGGCTTTAGCCCACCCAAAAATAGTCTCAGCCCACCCAAAAAAATAGAGGCAAAAAAACTTTTTTTTTTTTTTTTTTTAAATCCCTCTCCAAATCCATGGTGGTCATTAGTAGCAGTTTCTGACTACACTCAATGCGCTGTGTGCATGTTTCCCCCCCCCCCTCTCTATGTTCTTAGGGTGGGCTGAGACAAAAATTTAGGGGGGTTCAGCCCACCCGAAAAGTTTCTAGAACCACGGCTGCGCAGGCGCTCCCTCCTCCATCTATCTGCCTAATCCCACATCACTTCACACAGGTCACACACACAGTACAGCAGCGAAGTGGTCCTCCACAGTCCACACAATCGTTCTCCCCACTCATGATCAATGAAACTGAGGTGAGCATTGAGCAGTCAGAGTCGTTAGTAGTTACTTAATTAGAGCATATTGATATGCAAATTAGCACGTAATGTTGTCGTAGGCTAAACAAAAGAACTTGTCGCTGTGCCTGCCAGACAAACAGGTGGACTGGAGGAAGGTAGGTAGGCTACCATGGCACCAGCCAGCCATGTTATGCTAGCTCGCAGTAAGCGGGTGTAAATGGATGTGATGTTTTTTGAGAAACATATGGGCATAAGTGACAAACATTTTCAAACGGGTCCCTTGTTATCTGAATGAAATTAAGCCCTTCAGAATCGCAAGTGGCTGCTTTACACAGCCTGTCTGATGTGATGATGACGATAGCTTAACATGCGTGCATGGCATCACTTATGTCTTGCTGTGATGTTAGTTCAGTATCTCAATAAAAGTTCTTACAGGCTTGTTATTTCCCTCTAAGGCAGGGATGTCAGAGATACGGCCCGCGGGCCGGATCCGGCCCACGGGCAGGTTTCATCCGGCCCGCGAGATGTTTTGGAATATTAAAAAAAATATATATATATATTATTATTATTATTAAATTCGCACCCCATTATCATGAACTACGTGTGGCTAATAAGCAAGCTAAGAGTTCATTCATAAGTTAATTAACCTGCACTACAAGGAAGTATGTCAGTAGGTCATCAGGTGTAAACAAAGCCGCCATGATGCCACGCTGGAATTGAATCGCGCATTCAGCTACCTACCAAAAAACAAAAGAATCAACAAGATCAGGCGCGGACTGCATAATCGGGCACGTCGGGCAAATGCCCGGTGGCCTGGCCTGGCCTGGCCTGGCCTGCAAAAAAAAAAAAAAAAAAAAAATTGTGCCCGCAGTCAGGCCACTCACTGAACATCAGGCCAGGCGCCGCCTACTGGTTTACTAGTGGTTTTATTACTTTATTCAGGATTAAAGTGGGTGCATCTCATTGTAAAATTGGACTTGGCCCAAATTGGGCTTCAAACGGCCCAAATTGGGCTTCAAACGGCCCAAATCGGGCTTCAAACGGCCCAAATCTGGCTTTAAACGACCCAAATTGGGCTTCAAACGGCCCACATCTGGCTTCAAACGGCCCAAATTGAGCTTTAAACGGCCCAAATTTTTCTGACGCCGGCACGCGCGTCGGCCCGTATCGGCCTGGCCTGCTTGGTATCTAATGCCCGGCCTGAATTATGATCCCAGTCCGCCCCTGAACAAGATGCTGTCGAAAAAGAGAAAGGTTGACACGGAATGCAGGCAGTTTCAAGAGAAATGGAAAGAGCAGTATTTCTTTTGTGAAGTAAATGGGTAAATGAGTCGAATTGATTTTAGTAAAAAAAAAATCCGGCCCCCATGAGGTCTCAGTTGAACAAATCCGGCCCTCTACCTAATATGAGTCTGACACCCCTGCTCTAAGGGAGTGCAAGGCAGATATTTAAACAGCCTTGTTTGTGTACAGTACCAGTGGCATGGGAGTAATAAAAAGGGATTAAGGACCAGGACCCCTGGTGGTCAGTAAGATGGGCTGGTTGAGCCAATGTTAAAATGATCTTTATTTATTATTTATTTTTGCTTTAAAACTATTTTTTAATTTTCTGCTTAAAGTTCATGAAAAAAGTGGCATTCTTGTTTTTTCACACAATAATTTCATAATACCATTTGTAATGCCACCGTTGTAGTGCTGTTGTTCAAAATTAAAGTACATTTTCTCAGATTTATTGGTGTCTTTCTAGTCACACAATTTAATAGTCAGTGTTTCCCATACACTGATCTATTTGTGGTGGTACACCCTACATAGATTTTGACCCCCACAAATACTGCCACATATTAATTTCAACTAGTTGACTGCAAACTCCTGCTTTAGTGCTTACAGTATATTATTATCTTGTCGGAATATTATTCCAGCCAATAAGTTAGGAAGTTCCCTTTTGATTTAATTTTACTTTTGTTTTGCCTACAAAGCAAAATGTTACTTTACTTGAAACTCCCCTGAAGTGATTTTGGTATTATTTATGCAAGCATAATTCTACCATATAGTAACCTGTATGCAGAATATATATAGTATATATAGGGAAACAATTATTTTTTCATTGCTGTAAAACCACAGAACGGTAAAGAAGATATTGATGTGTGTAGTTCTTCATAGATCTAGTCTCTTCATTTTGATCTCAAAGTGCGCCAGTTTGATCCATTTTTACTTGAAACTGTACAAAATTTTCTTCCGGGGGGGCATGCCCCCGGACCCCCCTAGGGGTTCAGTGGTCCATGACCTTTGGTCAAGGTCCATGACCTTTGGTCATGGACCACAAATGTCAGCTCTGATGCTAAAACCGCCCCTGCCAACTTCAAGTCTCCAGTTCCTTGGACGAATACCCACTTCTTTACAATACTATCCTAACGTTAATAAATATACCCCCCCAGCCCCCCCCCGAACTAACGCGACGTTGACTGACGCCAATGCACAGCGCGATGCTGTCTAGGTCAAAACAACATGAGTCTAATCAATAAAATGTTATATGATTACAAATTGAATCATAAATTACTTACTTAACGTAGTTATTCCCTAAAAGAGTTTCCCTGCCAACCTCCGCCATCTTGAACAGAGCTGAGATGCAACGAAAAGCAAAACTACGGGTGGTCTGCGTGCTCATGCGCAAACGGAGTTTGAGCCCAATACACAATGAATGGAAAATGGATCAGCTGGTGTTTAGCAGAATTATTCTCGGCGGCCGCGCGGGCCTGGGTAGGCACAGGCCCACCCACTTCTTGCCCTGGCCCACCCAATTTTATTTTATTTTTAATTATTGGTTGTTTTCTAGAGGCAAACGCTGCTGCCTTGCTAGCTAATGGTTTTGTAGCTTAAAAACGCAGGGCACATCATCTCCAGAGTCTAATGCATGACAACTTCATGACATCTAGGAATTTTGTGCGCAAAATTTTGTCATGCAATTGCCCCACCAATTTTATCCAGGCCCACCCATAATTTAATTTCTGCATGTGTGTGTGTGTGTGTGTGTGTGTGTGTGTGTGTGTGTGTGTGTGTGTGTGTGTGTGTGTGTGCAAGAGACAGTGTGTAGAATCGCTATATTCAATGTGAATGAATGAATGAATGAAAGTTTTATTTACGTGTCAGGACAAATGACATGACCCATCCCACATGGGATTATCAGACACATCAACATAAAGTAATTACCATATCGATTCCGGTGCATAAACAATACATTCAGGAAATGGACAGCAAAACACAGATTTAACTACAATATGTAGTAAGTAAAATATATGAATGAACTATGTCATCTTTTTCCTCCTATCCCACGCAAGTGAAATATATTCGGAAAAAGCAAAGATGTTGTCAAAAAGAAATTCAAGTATGGCTCCTTCTTCAAAATCTAACAAGTTTAGCTCAGGGGAGTAAACTTTTTTAAATAGTATCTCTCGTAAGTCATGATACAATGGACAGTACAAAATAAAATGAAATTCATTCTCCACTTCCTTCAGCTCACAATATTCACAAATCCTATCCTCCTCCACCGTCCCTCTGTATCTGCCTGTTTCAATATGTAAAGGCAGGATACCACATCGTAACTGAGCACATCAATGTGTGTTTCTCATGTTTCAAAACAGTACCAACCTGTGCTTTCAAACTTGCCAGCTGGCTCAAAAGGTTCTTCTCGTTGCTTTGAGCCTTTCTTTCCATCTGCCTTTTCAGATCTTTGACCTCAGGCTGACGGCCCTCTCTCTCTTTGGAGCTCTCCTCCTGTGCCTCATATTCTGTACACAGCAGCACATGTGGAAATATCAATTAGCGTGCACTTCCTTTAGTAGAATGCAACTTGAGTAAGTGTGTCAGTCTGCATCTGATTCACACACATGTATGTATAGCATCAAGAGCAGCATTATGAAAGGTCTATATTACCTGTGCTTCATAGACGCCCTCAGTGTCCAGAGCAGAGAGGTCAGTGTTGATCTCTTTGAGCAGCAGGCTGGTAGCAGGGCACTGCCAAGGTGGCCTGAAGGATCTCAGGGCACCACGGGCCGGAGGGAGGGGCAACGGAGGCCATGGCCTGCATGTAACTCCCACCCTGGTCAAGAGATTCTCCCACCCTGGTCAAGAGATTTGTGAAAAATGTATTTTGTTTGACTTGTTACAACAATACATGCTTAAGAATGTATAGTAATTGCCGACCACTAGGTTTGCAAGGCCCCATAGTTAGTCTATATCAGTGGTTCTCAATTTTTTTCATATGAAGGACCCCTAAACTGACACAAATTAGACCACTGACCCCCATTTGACAGGATTTTGTCCCATGGTCCAGAAAGTGTATAAAACCCATGACCAAAATACTCATTGTGTTACTTATTAATGGATTATAGATCAAATAAATGGATGGGGACCCCCTGAAACCCCCTCAAGGACCCCTGGGTGTCCCCGGACCCCGATTTGAGAACCACTGGTCTATATAACCTGAACCAATTTCACCAAAATGACTCCTATCTGTGGGGTAAGGCTGGACCTGTTCTCCATCACCGTCACTGCTCCGTGTCACCTCCTCCAAGTCTCTGTCATCTGGACCTGTTCTGTATCACTGTCACTGCTCCGTGTCACCTCCTCCAAGTCCTCCAAGTCTCTGTCATCTGGACCTGCTCTGTATCACCGTCACTGCTCCGTGTCACCTCCTCCAAGTCCTCCAAGTCTCTGTCATCTGGACCTGTTCTGTATCACTGTCACTGCTCCATGTCACCTCCTCCAAGTCCTCCAAGTCTCTGTCATCTGGACCTGTTCTGTATCACTGTCACTGCTCCATGTCACCTCCTCCACATCCTTCAAGTCTCTGTCATCTCTAGAAGGCGGTACTGCTACTTGAGTCGGGCCACTTGGGGTCCTCAGTGGCGTGCAGACATTTTGGGGGGCAGGTGCTCAAGTGAAAAAAGGGCATCCCTCTCATAATTATTCATAAAAAATAAATAAAGTGTGGTGCCCCTGGGTGACCACACTTGAAGTGCCCACCTCCTTCCAATTTACATGTAAAAAATAAAAAATGGCTATGGCAATAAAGACCACAGATTTGCATGAACCTGCTAAAGTAGTTATTTTATACAGTGAGGTCAAGTTTTGAAAAATGGTCTCACTACAATGAAATGGCTACTATGGGGACTAACATCACACATGAATACAATTGGGCCCATTGAAAGCACAAGTCTCAGCTTTCCAGTCAAACCCAAATGAAGGCAGCATTATTCTGTTGGTGACTCTTTAGATTAGATTGATGAGATGATGGAACAGAGAATTGTTCATCCAAATGTTTCCTTCATTTTTTTTAAATATTTAAATATGCAGAATAGTTCCATTGACATTTAATTCAAACATTTTGAATGATTTATATCTATAGAAACAGACATACAGGATCTGCCTGTATATAAATTACAAGCACCAATATGGATAAATCACAGCATGTGCATGTGTAACAAAAAGGGTGACCAACATCAAATCTGGTCAAATACAGATTTACCTTTAAGCAATATTTTA
Organism: Poromitra crassiceps; assembly: GCF_964638095.1. Taxonomy (NCBI): domain Eukaryota; kingdom Metazoa; phylum Chordata; class Actinopteri; order Beryciformes; family Melamphaidae; genus Poromitra; species Poromitra crassiceps. The sequence goes on from NW_028152206.1 coordinate 378,976, forward strand.
GTTCTCTGCTAAACTTGAGCTTCCTGAAAACCCCTCTGGTAATGAAATGTCACCTTGTGTCAACCATTCACTGTATATATTTAAATGGTGTCAACCAGTAATTACTATGTCATGAAAATGAAGAATCTAGTCTCCACAAACTAGCTTAAAGGTTCTCACAATATTACTGGCTAATAAACTAGCAACAAATTAAATTGAATCATGACTTCATATCTAGGGATGGGTATAATTTCATATTTTTCGATACCGGTGCTAAAACGATATTTCTAAAACGGGTACCGGTACCTAAACTGTGCCTGAAACGGTACTTTAAAAATAAATAAAGTGGATATAAACATTTTTCTTTTCTTTTTTAAGAGACTGTAAAGAGGATTTCAAACAATTTTATGTGTTATGCCCTAGAATGTTAGTGAAGGTGCGTGCAGCGCCGTTTCAGGAGGGCGGATCTTTCGCTCAGCAGCTCGGGCATGGTACCTGAATGAGGCATCTAGATCTGCGTTGCAATTCGGCACCGGTAGTACCCGTTCTAAAAGTACGTACCGGGTTTTGGTAACCAACCCTATTTCATACTACGGCATTTGGGCAGACTGGATTTGACAAAAATGAGCATTCAGAATCTCTCATTATACAAAACTTTAATAATAACATCAAGAACACGAACAAGAAAACAAAACAAACTATTTACAAAATGGACACGGTCTTCGGGTTGAAGTACCGCACAGAGGTCAAAGTGTCCTTCCAGGTAACTGTTTTACTGGGCTTTGTGGCTGCCTTTCCTCCCTTCTTCTTCCTGTCCACAACACATGTCTGCTCAACAGGGTCTTCTCTGGCCTTTCTTGTTCTCCTTGATTTCTCCTGGGACACAGTCTCACCCTCCACCTCTTTCTGCTGTTTGGCACGTCTTCCCTTCTTAGCCCTGACTGGGGCTCGGGACTGTCTGTCTTGTGTCTTTCTTTCTCTCTTGGGCTTCAAGATGGCTTCCTCCAGGGCTGCTTCAGACTCATTTGCGTCATGACTGACATTTCCTGGAGGGGTTTGCTCACTCACAACCTTTGGGTTGTAAAACCACACCACTGATAAATTGTCTTTCCAGGTAACTGATTTTTTTGCTTTCGGCTCAGCGGGCTCCTGAGGGGAAGGAGCTACACCTCGGCAAACCCTTCTTCCCCTCTTAGCCCTGACTGGGGCTTGGGACTCCTGCTTAGTTTCCACAGCACTGACCGTATCTTCTACCTCCGGCACCTTTTCGGCCGTCATGGCAACCTCTGGCAGCATTGCAGCTTCGTCAGCAGCAACGTTCTGGACATTTCTTCCTCTCTTAGCCCTGACTGGGGCTTGGGACTCCTGCTGAGCATCCGTCACTGTTGGTGCTGGTCTTCTCTTTCTTCCTCTCTTGGGCTTCAAGATGGCTTCCTCCAGGGCTGCTTCAGACTCATCTGCGTCATGACTGACATTTGCTGGAGGGGTTTGCTCACTCACAGCCTCAACATCAATCTCCAGCACCTTTTCAGCCGTCATGGCAACCTCTGGCAGCATTGCAGCTTCATCAACAGCAACTTTTGGTGCATTTCTTCCTCTCTTAGCCCTGGCTGGTGCATTTCTTCCTCTCTTAGCCCTGGCTGGTGCATTTCTTCCTCTCTTAGCCCTGGCTGGGGCTTGGGACCTGGCTGGGGCTTGGGACCGCATGACAAAACCGTTGCAGGGAAAGTTGCAGCGGGTTAAGCTGACCCGTCTCATCCTGAGTCCGGTCGGCAGTAATTCAGTTATTTGCCAGTACTTCCGCTTGTCAAGTTCATCAGCCTCCGCTTCTGGAATAAAGATGGTGGAAAAGTCAACTTCTCTTCACATTTGTATTATTTGAACATTAACTGTTATAATTGATTAGTCAAATAATTGAGTCAGGGATCAGATAATCTTTTGATAATATGCATTAGTCTTTGTTAATGTTGTTTCCCCAAGTGTCATATTTTTTCAGAAATAAAATTGAATATCTTAACACATTGACTGCCAGCCTTTTTTCAATGCTGTAGGTAGGTTCTGCCAGTTTTTTTTTTGAGGATTCTAGGCTCATTTTACAAGAGCCGAGGATTCTTTTCTGTTAGGACTTCGTGAACACCAATCATCTAAAAAGAACTAATAGAATGTGTGCTTTCTCTGTCTAAAAGAGTTAGTTTGTAGAGTTAGTAGTTATGTAAGCATTAGCAGTTGAATACAGCATGGTTTCAGCGTCAGAAAAAATATTCAGAGATAAACGGCTTTTTGTGAAATTCGATAGAACAGTCACTTTAACCATTCATTTTTGGCATCAGTAAGACCTAAACAATAGTTTTGAACAGTAATTTCCTCCATAACAGCAGGAAACTCCCCTCTGCTTCCAACTCCTCCCTCCGTGGGCGTTCTTCTTGGCTGCAGCGCCGTGTCACAAGCACTTTCCTACCTGTGCAAATGCACTTTCTCATACTCTCGACCTCTCAAATAAATTTCTGAATAGAAATTAAATTACTCTAAATTAGAGCGAAAAAGAAACAAAAAAGAATGGGTTGAAAATCCCATTCTAAAAGCCTTTTATGGCTGTTTCCAATTTGGTGCTATTTTGCAAGGCAAAATGGCCTGCTGCACCACAAGCTTGTCACCAGTCTCACTGCCCCGCTGCCGCTGTGCGGCTGTGCCTGGCTGTGCCTGTCTGCGCGGCCGCTCCCCGAGGAAGCCCGGCTGGACTCGCCCGCCTCCCGGAGCCCTGGCCGAGAGCTCCGATGAAGCCCCTGCGACTCTGGTCATATTTACGCTGCGTGCCTCAAAGTGTGCTCCATCCACAATCCACCATGCAAGTTTGCAATCCCGCACCGCCAGCAATCAGCGCGAAAACGAAAGCGCCTCCGCCAATCCATTTTCATGAGAATGGCTTCGTCACACTGCTTTTTGCTTGCCTTCCTCCTTCCTTGTCGCCACTTAGTGGGTCGGTGGAATGGGTTGTACACGTTGTACACGTCCAATACTTATATAAGAGATGTAAAAGGGTTAGATGCACATCCCACCGTCAAAAAAAAAAAAAATGTTTATGTAAGCCGAGATATCTCGTCCTTGGCACTCAACTGTTGGATCATGTAAGCCGAGATATCTCGTCCTTGGCACTCAACGTGTTAATTCAAACTATGACATTGTGCATTACTTCTCTTTCAAACAGTGTCCAATATGAGCAAAACTTATACTATTTTTTCACAGCTATGTCACTAAACAAACTTTAATTTCCAAAAGTAAAAAATAGGCTTGGAAAACACAGGCAGCTGGAATCTTCTTCAGTGTATTTACCCCACCCACTTCCCCCATTTTCTCCCAAATTGTACTTGGCCAATTTCCACCCTCTGCCAATCTGGGGAGAGCCGTAGACTAGCACCATGCTTCCTCCGACACATGCGCAGTTGCCAGCCGCTTCTTTTCACCTGACAGCGGGGAGCACGCTATTCCCATCAGTTCCCTTCCGCCCCGACCGACCAGAGGAGGCACTAGTGCAGCGACCAGGACACGTACACCTAATCTGGCTTCCCACCCGCAGACACAGCCAATTGTGCCGGTATGGACGCCCGACCGGAGGTAACACGGGGGCTCGAACCTGCGACACTCATGTTGGTAGGAAGGGAATCTACCGCTACACTACCCGGACGCTTGTTCAGTGTAATTTAAACATAAATGAAAGAACACTAGAAGACAACGTACCTTTTGCCATGTCAGCTTGGGGGACATTCTCCATATTAACTGATGGTCCATCTTCCTCCTCACAGCCAACTTCTGGTTCTATTAAAATAGAAAGAATATATGAGAAGAAGAGTATGCAAAGCACTCTTCACTACCTCCCTTTACAACTCAAGTCTTAAAGGGTCAGTGCACACAAATACATTCAATTACTATGCATTAAAGGAACACTCTGCCCATTTTCAACCAGCTTTGTATCATTAGAACATCAGTAGTATATCAGAAAACTGTAAACGGTTTTGAAGTCTGTCATTTAATTTGACAGTTATTGAGTGTTAAAGTGTGGACCAGTGACATCACTGGTCCACACTAACTCAAATTAATAACTCATTAACTCAAATCAACTCTCAATAACTGTCAAACTATTCATCATTCATCTAGTTTGACAGTTATTGAGATTTGATTTGAGTTAATGAGTTATTAATTTGAGTTAGTGTGGACCAGTGATCTGGTCCACACTTTAACACTCAATAACTGTCAAATTAAATGACAGACTTCAAAACCGTTTACAGTTTTCCGATATACTACTGATGTTCTAATGATACAAAGCCGGTTGAAAATGGGCAGAGTGTTCCTTTAATTATTCAGAAAAACCTTTTTTTATGATATTGTTCCCATGCATGTTGAAAAGACACTAATAATATTTCAGGAAGGCTTGAGGATGGTAGTGGGGAAAATGTAGTTTGGAGCCCAACATACCTTTCATAGATGGCCGTGAAACGCCACTTCTCCTGCTCAAGAGCTCTGCAGCAACTTTAGCAGCGGTAACAGCCACTCCAGGCACCAGGAAAGTGACATAATCTTGTTCTGCGACGGGTGATGGGACGCTGATGAGTGAGACAAAGAAGGGGCCCTGCACTGTGGGGGACATCTTCCCAGGTGATGGTTCGAATTCCTATGGAGATCAAAATCCATTAAAATAAATGAATGAATGAATGAATGAATGAATAAATGAATAAATAAATGAATAAATAAATGAATAAATAAATAAATAAATAAATAAATAAATAAATAAATAAATAAATAAATAAATAAATAAATAAATACCTGCTGTATTACAATTAAGGTAATTGAAGGTAGGAGGTAAAACCCAATAAAGCTCCTTCATAATCTTACCTCTATCAGGCCGATGGCAGATGCTGGGCTGAGGTACAGGCTTCGTCGTGCAGTGGCCCATTTGTGTAATGGAGAGTCAGGAGGCAGACGTTTGTCAAACAGCTCTGGGCTCAGGGCTCCAAATGAAATCTGCTTCTTCTTCAGTTGGCTGAGGTGACTTTCAAATGAAACCCGCTGCTTCTTCAGTTGTGGACTCGCCCCAAGTCCTCCACTCTTACGTTTTTTGGCCGTCTCACAGCTTTCTGAAAATGTAATTGAAAACATGGTACATCAATACACTGCAAAGCCATTTAAGACTAAATAAGACAGAACATTAGAGCTGTGCATCTTCACTGATCTCACGATTCGATACGATTCGATTATACAAGTCTACGATTCGATTCGATTCGATTATACGATGCATCTTGATGCATCTCCGATGCATCTCGATGCATCTTAAATCGATGCATCACTTTTTCCGCAATACATGATTTATTTTTTTCTCACTTTCTTTTTTCTCACTGTGTGGCTACTTTTAAAATAAAAGTGCATTTGGAATTGCATTGTATTATGATCCATAATTAAAATAAACAACTGCATGTACTTACATTCTATTTTATTTGATTATAATAAAAAAATAAAAAATAAAAAAAAAAAAAAAATCGATTTTTGATATTTGTTAATCGATTCAGAATCGTCCTATTAAGCATCGCGATGCATCTCTGAATCGATTATTTTCGGCAGCTCTACAGAACATACAGTATAAAAGCAATAGCATTTCAAATGCTAGGTTGAAAAAGAGCTACTGAACACTGCAAAAGCCTTTTGAACAAACATGCTAGGATCAATGTATTGCACAGACACACACACAGATTTCCTTAACTCACTATAACATATTACAATGCGCGCCGTTTACCTTTTTCCAGCTCATGAAGTGGTGACGTCCTGAGTAGGGGCTCTGTTTTGGAAGCATCTGGCTGGACCTCAGTCACCTTGGCTTGTTCTTGTCCCTTAGTAAGAGCAGGTTTGATGGGGGTGGCGCTCTTGCTCCTCCTGGTGGGAGTCTTGGGCTTTTCAGCAGAAAGTTGGTCAACCGCCTCACTGAATGTGAGCCTCTGGGGGGCTGCAGGAAGTCCTCTCTGCGTCTGAGGCACGCTGACAGAAGATTTCTGTGGAGTCTTAGTTGGAGTCGTACTCTTCCCAGGTGAAGACGTCCTCTTTGGTGTGGGTGCTGGAAGCTCTTCAAACCTGAAATGACAATGAACAACAAAATGTTAATGCTTCTCAGTCACATTTAGTGTTCAAATGTGTTCTGTATCTGGATAGGCTATAATGATATCGCATATTATCCAATCACTTGCTTTGCATTTACACCTGGTATTTACATGTGTTAATGTCTAGATGCTGTTCACATTGTGATCAGATCTCATTGTGCGTGCACTGTGCAAAGCAGGCAAAGGGGTGGAGAGGTGGAATTGTCAACAAAAGCAAACATGGCAGGCGTAGCATGATACTGTACAGCATGCATTTAAGGCAGAGACAACTCTTTCATGGATGGGAGGCAACAGAAATCATGCTTGCAGCTACTGTGAATGCATCTCAGAGACGGTTGCCAACTTTGTTTGATGATGGAGAGTATTGACCATGTTTTTCAAAGCATACAGTTATGGTAAGGAATTATATCACAGTTATCATGACTTCAAAGTCATGATGTTTCTGCCCTGTGGGCGCTTCTTTCACACAAACGCAAACACACGGATACCAGTTACACCTGGCTGCCTGTGGCTGGTTTAATGCATGCTGTGTGTTTACACAATGCATTCATTCACATTTTGATTTTCCCAGATAAGTTCTCCAGCTACAGAGATATAGATCACAGTTTAATAGATTGTGTATCAATGGGGTATAGAGAATTGATGCCAATAGTGACAGTAATTCTGAAACGTCCGTTTGTACCCATTGAGCAACCCCTCCAAAAAGCTTGCAAAACCAACCTGTAAGAACATTGAATGGTAGTGATCACATCTCCGTGTTTCAAACGTTCAGGCTGCTCCAACGCCAACTCCTCTCCGTTGAGACGGGTTGGATGCTTTGTGCTCATATTGATCAGAATGACCTGGGGGGAAAAACAACAATGAAAATACATGAAAATACAAACACACAACATGCTGTGTTCATGTAGCTTAAGAGAGGGGAATACTGGTGTCTTTTAGACAGGGATGCAAACTCATGTATGGTGAAAAAAGAGAGCGGTGTGGGGGAGGGGTTGTGCCGCGCTGCTTTGCGTGGCACGGCACACTGCACCATCGCAACAGTTATTTCACTATTTCTCTATAAAACTCGTCCATTGACAAGAACAACAAAAGCAATTGACACATTTCTGTGCTGAATGAGTGAATATTTAACAAACAGCAGCATTATTCATCTATAAAGGAGAAGTGTGGAACAGTGGCACATCAAAAAATCACAACTATCCATTTAAGTGTGCAGACAGAAGCAGGAAAGATGAACACGCCCGGTATTATCCTTTAAACATGTATTGCTGTGGCAGGTTCATGTCAGTGAGTGTTCAATATGTAGTTACCTCTTCGTTTGCATTGAGTTCAAATCTGCAATGCTCCCAGGGAAATTCACAAAGATGAATGCGAAGAGGTTTCCTATGAGATCACAGAGAAGCAAGTTGTCAGTACAACAAACAAACTTACAAGACTTGTTCATCTTACTTATTCATCACATCTGATCGAAAGACAAGGGCAGACACAAAATCATTCACTTAAGTGCCCTATTGTGGGATGAAAAAAGGTGACTGTCACCTAACGGTGACTAGTTTACATCCCTGAGAAACCCAAATAAAATAAAATCACAATGGTGACATCCAGACTATAAAACTCACGTTTTAATTAAGGCCTCTGCTGCTTCAAATGCTGCGATGGCCGCCTGCCATTCAGGATTTGCCCATGTCATCCATAGGCCTACAGGCTCCCATGAAGACAGCAGGTGATGGTCTTCAGTATCTCCTCTGCTCCTGTTCAGCTTCACTAACCGCCCGTGTAGTGGCATGTTGTACCTATAAACAGCAAAGGAAGAGTTAGCTAGAACACTGCACAGCAAGGATCTATTTTCTGTCTGACTTCAATCATCTAACATTAAACAGGCAGCCAACTGAGGGCAAAGTGTGTGTGTATGTGCGTGTGTGTGTGTGATATCTCTGTTTACTGTGATTCACTACAACAAAGTGTGTGTGTATGTGTGTGTGATATCTCTGTTTACTGTGATTCACTACAAAAAAATAGGGGGGGGGGGGTTGGGGGTGTCTCGCCAGCTGGGCGAGTTACGTTTGAACCCTCATTTCATTCATGTCAAATGTTGCGTGCGTCATTCCCTCCTGCCCCTGTATGTCGTGCGGAAAAGGAGAGGAAGAAAAGTCGGAGGTTTTTACTGTGGGTAATGTTTACCTGTGGGTAATGTTAGTCATCTCTCTGTCCCAGTTTAATGTGTGTAACACGGCAGTTTTACGGGTAGTCCTTCTTAGTAGCCTATCTCAGTTGCTGTGGACTGTATTATTGCATGCTGCTTTGAGTGCTGCCATTTATACAAAAACAATAATAGCTGCCCCCTCAATTCATCTCTCATTCATGCTATAAAGCCCTAAAAATAATAATAATGGTATTGGTGATCACAAACGCATGCAACATATTCTCACACACACACACACACACACACACACACACACACACACACACACACCTCGTCATGACACTATACAAGAAGTAACACAAATTACATGGAATAATAACAATTGCCACAATTTCACATCACTCCATCCGTGGCTGGACCCCATCTAGCCACAACCCAGGGATGCCTGCGCCCACGGTTGCCACACCACACATTTCCAGGTAAAAATAACATCTACTCTACTAATTTGTCTGGAAATAAGAAAACTAAAAACATAATTAAAAAGGAAAAGGATTCAAGGAAAGCCATCTTTATTGACAGAAAGACAGAAAGATGGCGGAAGGAGGAGTGAGTGGTTTGGCAGGCTCCACTCAGCTCCAAACCTTTGTCATTTTTACTATTTTAACCTTTTTAATGCCTATCTACCAACTCATCAGATATCTCTATCAGATCAGCAAGAATTCAAAGCCTGATCGAAAACAATATTATGGCGAAAACAAACACGATGTTTGTATATATCTTCTCTGTAGCCTATTGTTGCTGATCCCCGCGGTTTCCACCTGCAATACTGTGGAAGGCCCGAGAACAAAACCCGGCTACAATGCCCGATGCTACATTGAAGACCCAATGAGTATATTAACCGAAAAACCAAGGATCAATTTCTATGGACATGGATATATTGCCGTTTTTTCCTTCCTGCTGAAGAGCTTCTGCACCTGGATCTGGGCCGGGACAGGTTGCGCAACAACGGCCGGCGAGATGGAAAACCGTCACAACTATATTCCTCCTACTGCTGCTGTCAGGAGATGTTCATCTCAACCCGGGGCCAATTCACACTCCAGCGACTCCACAGGTGGCTATGACCAACACGGATCCCTGCGTTTCTCTAACGCAGTCAGTGTTGTTTCCAACTCTAGGATCCCCGCAACTGGCAACGTCCGCTAATGCTCTCCAGCTTAAGAAGGGTTAAATTAGCTTCTTAGCGCTAAGAAGCTTTTGGGAAACCCAGCCAAGCTCTTCCTCACTGGATGCTGGCACCCTCTCGGACACCACAGCATCAGGTAATAAGACCATCTCCGTCAAAATGTGTGGCAATGTGTTTTTGTGTACAGGTCACAGGTCACAGTGTCTTGCCTGGTGACCTTTTTCAAGTCATATATGAGTCATATATGACTTGATAAAGGCCACCAAGCTGAAAATACCTTACATTTTAACGCCATTTCTGCTATTATGAATTTTAGGCAGTTGTTTTGCCTCACCAGACATGATGCCACTTTTTTACTTTTTAACATCGTACAAGTAGCACAAGCACCTGCAAGCTAGCCAGTTATACTGTCAAAGTTCCCATTTGACTTCATATCATTTTAAATAATAGCCCCATTGTAGGATAAAAGCCACCATTAACAGCAGGTTGAAGAAGGTCTTGAAAGTATTGCATGTGTGATGGCTTAAAGGAACACTCTGCCCATTTTCAACCAGCTTTGTATCATTAGAACATCAGTAGTATTTTAGAAAACTGTAAACTGTTTTGAAGTCTGTGATTTAATTTGACAGTTATTGAGTGTTAAAGTGTGGACCAGTGACATCACTGGTCCACACTAACTCAAATGAATAACTCATTAACTCAAATCAACTCTCAATAACTGTCAAACATTCTGTCCTTCATCTAGTTTGACAGTTATTGAGAGTTGATTTGAGTTAATGAGTTATTAATTGGAATCTGGAAGAATACGCTGAAACGGTGTCATGTTTTATTAAACATTGCACAGAGGACATAGTCCCCACAAAAACAGTTAAAACAATGCCGAACCAGAAACCATGGATCAACAGTGAGGTACGGGCTGCACTTCACGCCCGGACCACCGCCTTCAAGTCCAGGACGCCAGAACAATACAAGCAGACGAAGTACGCCCTCCGAGTTACAATAAAAAAAGCACGGAGAGAATATGGAAGGCAGCTGGAGGCAAAACTAGACTCCAACAACCCCAGAGACCTGTGGAGGGGACTGCATGCTGCCAAAGACTTTAAAGGAGAAAAACAGCAAAAAGCCAACGCGTCTCCCACCCTGCCAGACGAACTCAAACGCGTTCTACGCCAGGTTCGACCCCTCTGCCAGAGCGCCTCCCCTCCTACCTCAGCCACCTCTCACCACCACTCCTCCCCCCCCTCTCTCCTCCCCCCCGCCACCCCCCCTCTCTCCTCTCCTGTAGTGGTGGAAAGGGTGGACAGCTTCAAGTACCTGGGAGTCAACATCCACCAGGACCTGACCTGGGCCGGTCACACCGCCACTGTTGTCAAAAAGGCCCAACAGCGACTACACGGACTCAGACGCCTGAAGAAATTTGGGCTAAGGAAAGAAATCCTCAGGGACTTCTACAGAGGCACCATTGAAAGCCTGCTGACTGGCGGCTTCACCACCTGGTACGGGAACTGTACCACCATGGCCCGCAGGGCGCTACGGAGGGTGAGGCGCGCGGCCCAGCACGTAACAGGATGTGAGTTGCCAGAACTGCATGAACTGTATAACCAGCGGTGCCTCAGGAGGTCCCTGAAGATCATCAAAGACACAAACCATCCCCACAACAGCCTGTTCTCCCTGCTACCCTCAGGGAGGAGATACAGGGTTCCAAAAGCACGCACAAATCGCTTGAGGAACAGTTTCTTCCCGCAGGCCACGAGACTCCTTAACATACACAAATAGTGTAGTAGTCGTACCGTACCGTACTGCAGCTGCTACCATTACGTATGTCTAATGTTTAATTGTATGTTTAATAAGGTACATGCTATTTGCACCTGTATGTCAAATACGTCGAATTTAAAATGTTTAAGCACGTCTAACGTATGCACATGACATGTGCACCTATGTGCAGTGAATATGCCACTGTCTCGGACTGTCTTATCACTATACTGCCTTATTGCTTATTGTTGCTTATTGCTTATTGTTTTTGCACTCATTGTTATATTTGTACTATGTCGTAAACGGAGTCTACAGCACAAGAATTTCACACGTGATACTTGTACCATGGAGTGACAATAAAAATCTTGAATCTTGAATCTTGAATAAAACCCTGAAAAAATGCACAAACTCGACAGCCAATGACATTTCCACCCCATTACATTTCATTGCTAAATCAACATATTTTCAATTCAAAGGTAAACTATAGAGACAAAAAGGATTCGCAATGGGAGACCCACTTTCAGCTATTATGAGTAGTTTTTTCATGGAGGACCTGGAGATGAAAGCCATCCACACAGCACCATCACATTTCAAACCGACACTCTGGAAAAGATATGTGGATGACATGCTGGAAAAAATAAAAACTGGACACACAAAAACACGGACCATCTACACAATAGACAGCACCGGCAATATGAAATTCACACACGAAGAGGAAATAAACCGGACCATATCATTCCTGGACATGAACATTCACCACAGAGAAGACGGCAGCATCAAAATTACAGTATATAGGAAACCCACACACACAGATCAGTACCTCCTCTGGAGGAGGATTGTACACATTGTATGTGTATTACCTTGTAAGCTTCATTGATTTTATTATGCATCTTGACTGTTTAGACACGAGGATTTTCTTTTAATTTCTCTATTTGATATGTACTGTGTGCTCACAGGACTCTGTGCACCCAGGGTCTACAGATGCAAATGAGCTTTTAGCCACTTCTGGTGCAATATATTTATTGTGTACTGTCCCTGCTCAAATAAACAATAAAGATAAAGACATCAGAACACCACACAGCACACAAACTCTCAGTCGTCAGAACACTGTACAACCGGGCCAGCATCATCACAGATGAGAAGGACAGACAGGAGGAGGAAAAACATCTTCAGAACGCACTCAAACTCTGCCAATATCCACAATGGACCATAAGCAAAGGAAAACGACAAGCGTTTTTAGAGTTAAAGAGTGTTCCTTTAACTCTACGTGGACACTGAGCTGATCCTGTGTTGTGACTCCCCTCACACAGTGCAGACATTTGACTTCATGTTTACATGTCTCACTCCTGCACGTGTCCACCACACCGTCCACATGTCCTTTCTCCTCTGCACACTGCAGCAACATGACCGTCCTCCTGACAAGAACAACACCTGAGAGGAGCCCTCTCATAGTCCCTCTTCCTATAGCCTACACTGTAGCTGACACTATCCAAAAACACTCGATCAGGGATTTCTCCTTCAAAACACAAACACACTGAAGTACTCTCCTCTTACACCAACTCTAAACAGACTCATTATTTTCGCCTCAAATACACCTTCCACTTCTTCAAATGATTCAACATCAACACATATTGGCACTCCACTCCTTTCTCGTTGTAGGCTAATTTACGACCATCCTGCCTCGCTAAATTGTTGCCGTTATTTTATTTTAAAATGTATGCAGCGAGGCAGTTTGTGGAAAACAAAAGCCTGAGTCATAAATATCAAAGGGTGTAATAACTGATCAGAACAGCTGTGCTAATTACTACCTACATTATGGAGGACTTTACACGTAGGTGTACAATTTAAGTTCTAACTTATGCCTACTTGTAACTATTTCACTTGGTGCAACCCGAATATTTTAGTATTGCGTAAACTCGGACTTAGTGAGACTTCACGCTCAAACTAGGTTACGTTTCAACCATAGGTTTCAATGGATGCACAGCTGGACGGTGCAACCCACGGCAGGTGCGAACTCTCATCAACACCAGGGGGAAATATCGCTCATAGATGAGCTAGCTAGCATATAACATGACCTTACCTGCAAAACCGTTCAGTCACGCCGATTTCTGGAATCCACAAACACAAACTGCGATATTCCGATCAGCAGAAACAAAATGTAGGCTACTGTAGTCGCTAACACCGAACTGCCCTGCTTCTCGTCTAGATCAGCAATGACTACTTGGAGCGGAGCTGCCGCCTATATTTAGCAAGCATACGGTTAGATCCCTCCGCCAAAACACATGCGGAAATCAAACTGTTACCAAACCAAATTATTGTACGCTTTGAGGTACAATAGGCATGGTTTTGTATTCAACTGTTTTTGGAGATATGTGTGGCCCTCCTCCGATTCACATAACGCATGTCAAGGAGGGACTATTTTGTTTACGGATTTAGCGGAACAATCCTTCAAAGAGGGTGGTGATTTGAAGACCGTTAGGATAGTCCCTGCCGGATTGGTCATTTGAATATGATTTGATTGAAACGTCACTTCCCCTCTTCTTCTTCTTAAGTTTTATTATTGGCGGTTGGCAAACAACGAATTGGTGCATTACCGCCACCAACACAGTAAATGTATGATACTACATGATTTAGGCTACTGGATTTAGTAAATATTTTCAGAATAACCAGACTACATATCCAGAAGTTGGCTTACCATACAGGATGTCACAGCATCAGGGACCCAGTAATTAATTATTATTTTATATATTGTAGCGATGTGGGTTTTGGGGTAAATGTGGGATTGTGTTGTATTACGGGGTTTATGTTGTGTGCTAGATTGCTAGTTTCCTACGGCACATGAACGCACCAGAGAGACAGGTGGGGGTGGTATTCTCTTCGGGGATTGGTTGAGGGGAGGGAAGCTATTTTGGAGGTATGTGTGTAGAGAGATAGAACGTGAGTCCGCTGAGAGCGTGCGGGTGGGTGGATGCTGGTGGAGAGGTGAGTGTTTAGCCTGCGTGACACGGTTCCTCAGGTCTCATGAGACAACTCATTCAGACAGGTATGTTTTGATATGTTATTTGGGGAACGAAACGGAGGCATTCACAAGGACAGCTACGTATTCTGTTGCGTCCTTTCAACAGCTGGCGTAGCTGTGGAAACCACAGACGCATTTGGCTGACGGTCGCCAGTTGTTCCGGTGTCATGGCGAGTTTTGCACCCCCGCCGAGAATTGCACCCCCACCATATTTTGGGACTGTACTGTCAATGGTTTTAACTTAACCTCGCGTCACCAGGCTCTTCTCGGCGAGAAAGAGCCTGGCTCCCGCCCACAATTGATTTTGTCACCCTACTGGTTCCCGCCTAGAGCCCGCCCTAGACCGGATGGCAGCGTTGTCAAGCTAACGGCAACAAAGACGTTGTTAGGCGCATTGCCATCCGGTGTTAATTCTGGGTCCGGGGTTTACGCCCCCATGACAAAAAGCGGGGTGGAAGGTGCCCAGACTAGTTTTAACTTAAAAACAGGGATGCAAATCTCGGCAGGTACAAACTGCCGAGATGTGCACCCCCCTCCATAAAGCCAGGAGAGATCCCCAGGTCTCGAGGTCCTCTGTACCCGGATTTTAAGCACCAAAGTCGGCTTCCATGAGCCAGAAGAGAGCCCCAAGCATGGAAGTCACCTCCACGCGGATCTAATACATCAAAGTCGGTATCCATGAGCCAGGACAGACCCCCTGGCTTGGAGATCACGTCTACCCAGTCAATTATATCATTTTTAAACAGTTAAGTTTCCGTATAAATCATTACAATATGCTCCCGGAAGGTGGGGATGCAATTCTCGGCGGGGGTGCAAAACTCGGCATGTCACCGGCTCACCCAAATTACTGGCTTCAGTAGGGGGACTATCATGTCTTCGGTTCTGCAATCGGACGTCGGATACGGGTACGAGAGCATTTTGAACAGCGTCTCCCACTCATTGACGAATCGAACGCTGTGTGACCCTGACTGCTGTACGAGAATATCGGAGTACAGTAGGTTAGTAGGGTCACGTTATGGGGCTAGAGCAGACGCCGACGTGCACTGTCAATGAAGAAGTCACTACTCTTTTGACAAAAACATCTGAAACACATTTTGTTCCTGTTCTTACACACAGTACCAACATAAATCACATGGCATAGAATTACAGTACTGTTTCTCTGGTTGTAGAAAATGAGCTTGTCTTTTGATCAGATGTGATGAACAATTCTTCTAAGTTTGTTTGTTGCACTGACAACTTGCTTCTCTCTGATCTCATAGACACCTGATTGTGATATTTGCCTTCACAATCCTCAAGTCTCCATGGAGCATTGCAGAATTGAACTCAATGAAAATAAAGAGGTAACTACATATTGAACACTCACTGACATGAACCTGCCACAGGAGACATGTTTAAAGGATAATACCGGCTGTGTTCTTCCTGGTTGTGTCTGCACATGCACCAACTGATTTCACCAAGTAACAGTTGTTCCTGGACCAACATTTCTTCCTAGTATGGACCGGGAAAACCCCGCCCCCAAACTAATTTCATTGGTCGCCACAATTGCTTCTTCCTGAAAACATGTGGCAAGTAAAAAAGATGTGGTTTAAGATTAGGGTTTTCTTATCCAACCAGACCCAAACCCTAACCCCAACCACATTGTTGTACTTGCCTAAACCTAATGTTTTATACAAATGTGTGTGGTTCGACCGGGAGCCGAACCCCAGTTCTCAGATTAGATTATCCATTTAGCCATAGGACCGAGCTCGCTGACAGCTGCACTTTTTCCACACCCTAACCCTAATCTTAACCACATTTTTTCCTTGACTCACGTTTTAAGGAGCAATTGTGGCGACCAATCAAATGAGTTTGGGGCGGGGTTTCCCCAGCCCATACTAGGAAGAAATGTTGGTCCAGGAACAACTGTTACTTGGTGAAATCAGATCATGCGCCTGCACACATTCGGCACAGTTAAAGGGATAGTTGTGATTTTTGGGGGGATGTGGGGTTTTATGAGTTAGTCAGTGTGGCCTACCCAGTACCTGCAGTAGAATGCACCCAGCACACTCCCAGTTAGGAACAGCAGAGTAGCTCTGACAGGGAAACAGCTCTCTACTTCTCAGGAGGTATAGCGTGGCTCGTCCACTAATCGCTTTGGATAAAAGAGGTAGGTGGTTCGATTCCCACCTCCTCCAGTCTGCATGTCGAAGTGTCCTTGGGCAAGATACTGAATCCCACATTGCTCCTGATGGTGTGCCAGCACCCTGCGTGCTGTGGTAGCCTGCCACCATCGGTGTGTGAATGGGTGAATGTACCTGTAAAGGTAAAGTCCCACTGATTGTCACACAATGTGTGAAATTTGTTCTCCGCATTTGACCCATCCCCTGGAGGAGCGGTGAGCGGCGCTCGGGAATCACATGGTGATTTAACCCCCCAATTCCAACCCTTTGATGCGGAGTGCCAAGCAGGGAGGCAAATGGGTCCCATTTTTATAGTCTTTGGTATGACTCGGCCGGGGATCGAACTCACGACCTCCCAGTCTCAGGGCGGACACTCAGACCACAAGGCCACTGAGCTGGTTTACAACCTACTGATTGTAAAGCGCTTTGGATAAAAGCGCTATATAAATGCAGGCCATTTACCATTCTGTGAACAGGGTCAAAGAATGTATATTGATAAGAAGTTACACTCAATAAAAATACACCACTTTGAAATCATGGGTTCAGGTTTACAAATTCAATTTACTGATTTATTTATTTATTTTTTAAAGAAAACATACATTTATTGATGAAAGTCTGGCACCAAATGTCCTTATATAAAGCTGCATTACAGTTGCTGTAAAAATTCACTCACTACAACACTATAGCCAGACCATTTCTAGAATCCCCCCAAAAAAAAATCAATGTAGAATTTGCAATTATGTATAAATCTACCCATAACAAAATTCAAGTAAATGTAAATTAATGTAAAAATGTAGCGGCTATAGGCCTGGGGAGACTGAACCTGGATAGAAAAGTATTGTGATTCTAATTTGAGATTATAAATCTTCCACGTGATGTCAATGATTGAAGCTATTGGTTCTAGTTCAGTGGTTCTCAAACTTTTTTGGGCTTAAGTATACCCTTTCCCTGATTTCTGAATCCAACTACCCCGTTTACTCAACTGCAACATCCATCATATGCTATAGTTTTCTAAGCACAACAGGGTTTTCCTCAATTCAGAAGAAGCCATGCCGTTCATTTTTGCAGTGTGAAAAACAAATTCCACAGACTTGAGAAATGCCCAAGCTAGATCTGTCATAGCAAATGTGAGACATTAATTTATTTAAATGTATTATTATTATTTTGTCAAAATTTCTGTTTTATTGTTATTTCATTTTGACAGAGTTGAGACTTTTCATATCAGTGCTGCATTGGTGCTAGCTCTGACAACACAATGCATTTTAAACATTAAGTTACTTTGAAGCTAGCTCTGACAACACTATGTATCTTAAACATGAAAAGTGGTAAATCTACTTGCATAGGGCATGCATTGCAAAATGAATAAATAGACTTTAACTCTAAATCACACCGGTATTCTCCTTTTTCAAGCTAAATGAACACAGCATATGTGTATTTGAGATAACTCTTTCATTTCTGTTTCCCCCCCAGGTCATTCTAACGAATTTGAGCACAGAGCATCCAACCCGTGTCAACGGAGAGGATTTGGAGCAGTCTGAATGTTTGAAGCATGGAGATGTGATCACTGTCATTTATCGTTCTTTCAGGTTAGTTTTGCTCAATGGGTACAAACAGAAGTTTCACAGTTCCTCTCACCATTGACATCAATTCTCTTCACCACAAAGTTACTTTACTCACATCAGTTTTGCCTTCTCAATAGTAATATGTTCCTGAACTGCCTGTACTTTTGGAAGTTGGAAATGTTACAACCCATTTATACACAATATTACTGGGGTAGCTTGGCTGAACGGACGTCTATGTACCTGCTCTAGATTCCCCAATCCTGTAGTGTAGAGCTGCAGCACCATCCTTTGGTGAGTCAGCCCATTGAGATAGATGGGGGGTTTTACCCCACTCGGGCACCAGCCGTAGTAACAATTTGTGGGCGTTCCCACACAGACCGACTCTATCTATAGTGAAGGAGTCACTGAAGTACAGTGTTTCCCATACTTGACACATTTATGGCGCAGTGCCGAAATGCACCAATGAGTGCCAAATCATTTCCCCCTCGCAAAACTCCACATTGGTCCTCTCTCTCTCTCTCTCTCTCTCTCTCTCTCTCTCTCTCTCTCACACACACACAGGACAGCGGAGTGATTGAGTGATATCAGGGCCAATCAGAGGCAGAGTAGAATGTCGTTTTCAAGACATTTGATTGATTAAATGCATCGTCATTCATTGAGATGCACGTGGGGGAGGCGGCCGCGTCTACTCGGAAAGTCTGCAACCAGGAAATCACATCACAGCGAGAAGAGTGTCTGCTCTCATACACCTCGGCGCGTCGACAGCGGTCGTCAGACTGCTTTGACTGCGTGTGTAATAGGGATGTTAATTTTGAACAATTTCCATAATCGAAAATCAGGAAAATGAACGATCAATTATCGATAGCGTAGTAATAATATATATATATATATATATATATATATTTTACTCTGGTCTGGTAATAACGTTGCGTGTTCTCGGCCAGCTATAATGGCGATGCTGCTGTGTAGTAAGAATATCAGACACTAGCACTGTGGCCAGGTAAACAAACATGTTACATGTCAGGTTACATGATGTAAGGCAATCGGCGTCTTCCAGCTTAGCTGACAGCACAAGAGTCAAATCAACAGGCCTGAGCCTCACTAGTCGTGTTTCCATTACTTTCAGAAATGCGCAAAATCTAAATATCGCAATAGAAAGTGGGTAATGGAAACACGTAAATTTCGAAAAACCTCCCAAATATCGCAAAAAGTTTTTGCGCTCTCATGAGGTGGTTTTTCAGACGTGTCGATATAGCAGTTTATCGCAAAAGTGTAATGGAAACAGATTTTTCGCATTTGCATGTCATGTGACCCATCTTCTCCTTTGGAAACGGAGCGGAAAATGAAAGGAAATGAGGGAGAAAAGGTTCGATAAACCGTGGCAAAACCTCCGCAGCAAGTGGAAAACTTTTAAGCAACGCTACCTAGCAGAAAGACGAGTGTTGTGCAAAAGCGGAGCTGGGGAAAATAGATCATGTTTAATGACAGAAACGGTCCATGGTGACAGGCTGCCTGTCTGTGTGCGCGCAGTTGTAGGCTACCTTTTTTCCTCTGCCTCTCGCGCTCACTGCATTCACTGCAGCCAGCAATATGTTGACACTCATTTTCTTTTGAATTGATAATCAGGCTCGTTTATATGCGTTGTAACTTCATGTGGTGTTTTGCATTGACCATTGGTTGGATTTGAGCATGCAGGGGACGGGATTTGGGGCAGATCCCCGTGCGTGATCACTGTGGCAGCTGCTGCAACGGGGAATTGCGTTCAACTCAACTTCAATGGAAACGCCTACAAGTCGCAATTGCACATTGTCGAAGTTGTAGAAATATCGCAATTATTTTGCGAAAAACTGTAATGGAAACACAGGTCTGCAGACCGCTGGGTGCGTTTGTTTATGTCCCGGCGCATGCCAGTGTGAATTCCCCATGTTTAAAACAGTTTTGTTGGCACAAAGGCCCGTGCCCAGCCAGAAAAATAGAGACTATATGAAGCTCCACCTCACGTTAGTCGGCTGTGCAATGGAGTGGGGCGAGGAGGAACGAATTCCACCCAAACCTAGTCCTAGTAAAAAATAATAATAATAATCGATCAAAATTCCACATGATCGAATCAATTCCTTAACGATCAATTATCGATTTTCGATAATTGATGAACATCCCTAGTGTGTAACCAGGTTAAACATCGCTATCAGCCAGACACTGTTCGTTACACATCAAAGCAAGTCTGCCTAATGCTCGCTTTGACTGCCTGGCCCACGGGTGATGCAACTACTCCATGCATTGCACTGAGCATTTTAAAGTATTTTAACTTTTAACAACCATTCACTGTAAAGATCTGAGCAGCCCTTCACCAAATATGAAACGTTCTCTCTTTTAGAAGACTGGAGTGAACATGCAATGATGCCATCTAAATAGAGAGCCAAAGTCACTCCCTCTTCAGGCGTATACGAACCAAGGGATTTCATCCGCCATTCATTTTCCCCATCTACATTTCGTAAAATTCTTGTAAAAAAATGTTTTACTTGGTCAAACCAAGCAATTCAGCTATATTTAGAATCAGAGACCATATAACATTTCACTCTGGTCAAAAATAAAAATTATACATTTTATTTATTTTTTGGTCTAAATGAAACGTTATTCTGTTGTCTTCTCCATCGTGCAAAATATGGAGAAACATACATTTGCCTGCCACCCACCACAACAGCTCAAAATCCTGTGGGAAACACTGAAGTAGCATTCACAGTAGCTGCAAGCATGATTTCTGTTGCCTCCCATGAAATCGTTGTCTCTGCCTTAAATGCAGTGGAGGACATTAAAAAAAAATGTGGGGGCAACTTTTGTCCCCCACTGTCGAAAGAAATGTGTGTCAGAGGTGGACATTAAAAGCATTTCATGAAAATAAAAGTATCAAAATCTTGAGGGCAATTTTACACCTGCCATGTTTGGTTTTGTCCATAATTCCACCTCTCCAGCTATTTGCCTGCTTTGCACAGTGCGCACACAATCAGATAAGATCACAATGTGGACCGCATCCAGACATGAAGAACACATCTAAATACCAGGTGTAAATGCAAAGCAAGTGATCGGATAATATGCGATATCATTATCCCGATAGCGTATCCAGATACAGAACACATTTGAACACTAAATGTGAATGAGACCATTAACATTTTGTTATTCATTGCCATTTCAGGTTTGAGGGCCCTCCAGCACCCACACCAAAGAAGACGCCTTCAGTAGCCGGCAAAACTGAGACATTCAAAGTAATTCATTTGTTATTATCAATCGATCTATAAAGCATTGTGTACTGCTCTGCACCTTGGATATGCCCTACAACCCTGATCAATCAGATTGTGTATACATGTGCATCATTAGTGTGTGCTAATCACAATGTGCTGACACCTAGGTTCTGCAAGATCAAGTGAGCGACACCACTGCTGCTGAGGTGGGAGAAAAGAGGATATCTGAAGTGTCCACAGGTGAGTCTATTTGTGATTGGTGGGGGGGGGGGTTGTTTTCAGTCAGTGGTTAGACTTGTAAGACTAAAAAATATCATCAGAATCAGAATTATTTTATTTGCCAAGATATCTAGGCTACCCGTCTGTTTTTGTTGTGGAGTTCAGTTGTATTAAAATGACTGTCTTTGATCTAAAATAAATCTTTTGTTCTTGCTTGTTTCTAGACCATTTGGAAGATGGAACAATGCAACTATGCAACAATGACAACATCCAGCACTGCCTGGAGGAAAACATTTAGGTGGAGACTCTACAGAAGGCTTCTGTCAGCGTGCCTCAAACGCCAGCCTCAAGGGTCTGCACACCCAAACCTGGGTCAGTCAGGAAAGTCGCTGGAAAGCCAGATGCTTCCAAAATGGAGCCCCTGTGGAGGACGTCATCAAGGAGCATAGAGAAGAATCTCAAAACCCAGGATGTACGTCGTGAACCGGATGTTGCTCCTTTCAAAAATGGTAAACCGCATGCATTGTAATCTTTGTATTTTCACACACAATGTTAAGTGAGTTAACTAAATTAGTTTGTGCATTACACTTACGTATCCCAGCATGTTTGTTTAAAAGGCTTTTGCAGTGTTCAATAGCTCTTTTCCAACCTAGCATTTGAAATGCTATTGCTTTATAATCCATCTTATGTCTTATTTAGTCTTAAATGGTATTGCAGTGTATTGATGTACAATAATCATCTTTTCAATTCATTCTTCAGAAAAATGTGAGACGGCCAAAAAACGTAAGAGAAGTGGAGAACGTGGAGAACTTGAAGCAAGTCCGCGACTGAAGAAGAAGCGGGTTTCATTTGGAGTTCACCTGATCCCAGAGTTGCCTCCTGACTCTCCCGCTCCACCACGAAGCCTGCGCCTCAGACCAGCTTCTGCCATTGGCCTGATAAAGGTAAGATTATGAAGGGGCATTGTTGGGTTTTACCTCCCACATTGTAATTTTAGTGCAGCCTTTATTTGTTTATTTATTTATTTATTAGGAGGACCCCTTCTCTCAAGACTCCATCACCTGGGAAGATGTCAAAAGGTACACAGTAGAGATGCTCGGATGAGCTTTTATGCCACCCTAATCTGTGTGTATGCATGAACCGTCCGCCCGCCATAAATCCGCGCAAATTATTTCGTGCTATTTATAGATCCACGCCCGCCATGCACCCGACATTTCACAACGCTATAAATGAGCGATTTGGGTAGATGAACTTACTGTTTCTTTGTGAGTCTAACCCTGACTGAGGTTCACTAGTTCCCATCCATTTTTCATCAGTGCCTTCAGTCTCAGGTCCAGAAGAGTCTGAAGTCTTGTCATCACTAGCTGGTTGTAAACTACTAGCTTGATCTAAGTTCCTGGCTGGTTCTGATACTCCACAGTCCTCTCCACCAAAGTCAAAGTCAATTTTATTGTCAATCACTACCATATGTACAAGACATACAGAGCATCGAAATTCTGTATCTCACGATCCACGGTGCACTCAATATACAGATAGGAGACAACACATGACATAAAATACGAAGATAAATTAGATTAAAAAAACATACAATAAAATACTACCATAGGGGTCATAATAAGGTCACTGTAATCACTGTAATAAAAGTCAGATAGTGCAAA
This sequence comes from Poromitra crassiceps, assembly GCF_964638095.1. Lineage (NCBI taxonomy): Eukaryota > Metazoa > Chordata > Actinopteri > Beryciformes > Melamphaidae > Poromitra > Poromitra crassiceps. Next base: position 402,026 of record NW_028152206.1, read on the forward strand.
TAGTGATGGCAGAAAAGTGCAATAAAATGAACAAAGCGACATAGTAGTTTTGCATAAAGTGACTGGTGCTGAGTGAGGATATGGGTTCAAGTCCAGACTGGGGGCAGAGGGAAGAGAGGGGAGTTGTACAATGAAAAGTTAACAGTCCAGACTGGGGGCAGAGGGAAGAGAGGGAAGAGAGTTTAACAGCCTGACAGCCTGGTGGACAAAGCTGTTAGCTAGTCTGGTGGTGCGGGCCCGGAGGCTCCGATATCTTCTCCCAGACGGAAGCAGGCAGAAAAGTCCATGAGAGGGATGGGTGGGGTCGCACACAATGTTAGTGGCTTTGCGACCCAGGCGAGTGTTGTAGATCTCCAGGAGGGAGGGGAGGGAGGCACCAATGATCTTCCTGGCTGCTTTCACGATGCGCTGCAGGGTCTTCCGGTTGGCGGCAGTGCAGCTACCAAACCAGGTTTGGTAGCTGCTTGGTACCAGCTTGGTACCAGCTTCTGTTTTCATCTGTTCATTTGAGCTACTGGCTAGAGGCTCCTCTCTGTTCTCCTCAGTTTGGCTTTGATGAAGCTGTGGGCACTGAGGTTTCTCTTCCTCATCTTCACTCTTCACATGCACAGTGTAGAGAGTGAATGGGAACTTGGTGATATCAGCCTCCTCCAGCCCTTGAAGCTGCTCTCCCTCCTGACTGACCCAGAGTTCTGCCTGTTCCTCTTTAATGTGTGGGGGCTCTGGGTCCTCCTGAAGCTGCTTTCCCTCTTGACTGACCCAGAGTTCTGCCTGTTCCTCTTTAATGTGTGGGGGCTCTGGGTCCTCCTGAAGCTGCTCTCCCTCCTGACTGATCCAGTGTTCCTCCTTCATGTGTGGGGGCTCTGGGTCCTCCTGGTCCAGACTGGGGCTCCACTCCTGCTGCTCAGTGGGAACCTCTTCTTGAATGATGTCTGGAGACAAGGCTTCTCTGTGCAGCTTCTGGACATGAGTCTTTTTCATTTTCACACAGTGACAGGAACCTTTCCTCCAGAACTATTACTGACAAACGTACTCACTCAAAGCTCCAATAGCGTCACAGCTAATGTCGTTAGCTTCACAGCTAAACCTGAGTCCCATAAGAGAGGAGCTTCTTCTCCCCAGAGTTAAACGGAGCGGCAGTTCCACTTGATATATTCGTGATAATATCTTCCGCACATACGAGTCTTGTGTTTGTAATTAAACTTCTGAAGTACCGTGGATAGAACAGGGAAATAACACGCGACTGCAACTCCTTTCAAGAACGCTTGCATACAACATGGTGCATTCCTTTGTAACTGGGAAACGCAAACAAACTGGGATGTGGCGGTTGAATGACGTCACATCCGTGTGGTATGCCCCGGCTTATAAATCCTCTTCTCCAGGCGTGAGGGAACATGCATGTTTGGTTCATACTCCAGTAAAAATCACATCACATTATACTAGAAATACCAGGCGCTTTGCGTGCTAATTTCTAGCTGCTCGCACAGCTCCCCCCGCTGAGCAACGAAGCAAATGTGCGACGCGCGGAACCGCCAGACACCTTATTGTAAATTATTTGAAGTGAAAATGAAATAGAAAAATTACCATTCCCACTAAAATCATATCGCATAGCGCAATTGCAACATTTGTTAGTATAATCCCAATATGATGATGATTTGCATATCGTGCAGCCCCAGCTGAGGTGTGTCTGGTTATGCCTTGTGTCTGCAGCTGTTCTGACAGCAGGTGTATAGGTATGGCTAGAGATGGTAATTGTGTTCTGTGCTCTCAGGTGTATAGGTATGGCTAGAGATGGTAATTGTGTTCTGTGCTCTCAGGTGTATAGGTATGGCTAGAGATGGTAATTGTGTTCTGTGCTCTCAGGTGTATAGGTATGGCTAGAGATGGTAATTGTGTTCTGACAGCAGGTGTATTGGTATGGCTAGAGATGGTAATTGTGTTCTGTGCTCTCTCGTCAGATATGTCCATGAGGCCTACGTTTCAACACTTTGTGATGAAGGGGAACTGCCCATATCGTGCTTTCTACCACCACCAACTTCACCAATACAACCACCAGTACAACCAGCAGCGTCAACACGGACACTAGGCCGCACGCGGTCGGCCATCTTGGGAAAGACTCCTTGAAGCGTTGCCTTTGGGGCGACCACTTCTGCTCCACCTACAGGGTATTGGGACTTCTTCATGAAGACACGAGCAGGACCTCGGCCTTCTGTCAACTTCTTCCCTCCTTTGACCTGAAGCATTAAGCCAATTAAGCTACAATCGCCATGTCTCTCCTCACACACACACACACACACACACACACACACACACACACGTTCATCCAGTGATCAGTGATGGATTGTGTATTTTTATTGTGATCAGTTTTAACACACTGTCAATGCATCACACACTGAAAAATCAGCACTGAAATTCCACGTTTTCTATGAAAACAATTGACCTTTGTGTCTCTTGTGGGACTGTAAAAAGTCTTGTTTTTTGTTCCCAGTTTTTATTTTTTATTTGGATACAATGCTAATAATATATTTTTGTCAGTGTGAAATATTTGTAATGATGTATTTTGTATAGTGTAAATGTTAGGAAATAAATTGCTGTTTTACTGTGACCTAAGTAGGCTAAATGTTACCATCTATCTATAGAGTATGAAATCATACCTTTAATTCATGGCCCTGTATGCTAGCTGTATGATGGCACCATCTAGTGTGTCAACAGAGAATTACACTTGAGTGTATTGTAGACATAACCCTAGATCAGTGGTTCTCAAATTGTTTCACATGAAGGACCCCTAAAGTGAGAAAAATTAGACCACAGACCCCCATTTGATAGGATTTTGTCCCACGGTCCCCCATATGATAATAAGATTGATGCTTTTAGATGTTTTATTACAGAAAGTGTATAAAACCCATGACCAAAATAGTCATTGTGTTACTTATGAATGGAATTATAGTGAAAATAAATGACCCCCCTTTTGACTGGGGACCCCTGGAACCCCCTCAAGGACCCCTGGGGGTCCCCGGACCCCCATTTGAGAAGCACTGCCCTCCCTAGAGTATAGACAATAAAACCGTTCACGCTTTTCTATTGTAGACATACAGTTCTATGGTGCAACATGGTAATTATGTATGTTTGCAGAGACAAAAATCAACACGGTTTGACTTTTTTTTGAAGCATAGATTTATTTAGAGTTCATTTATAACGGTCTCTTGACTTGCAAGGACATTTTATCCAAATGCCATCATTTTGACGGAGATATAAGAGTCAGACAAAATACATTATTAATATAACCTTTCTTATGAAGACAATGTATTCTCAAGTTTTGAAATCAGTGTTTCTTCTCTGGTTTTCTGTTTTAATACAGCAGTCGTGGTTGGATGTTATTTTCGTTCTGGTTCAACATCCTTCACTGTTTTGTTCTCATTTAGATATGGAGCTATAAAGTGCTCATTCTCATCATAGCTCTCTTCTTGCTTGTGCTGGAAACTGACTGAACTCTTATCATCACAGCAGAGCTGTCGTCTGGATGAAAACAGCTCATCAGTTATTTGGTCCATGGCCTTTTGCCTTGATAATGTAGTGCTATTTCTAGCCTGCGGTGCAATTGTTCTTTTTAAAGAACCATTCTGTGGACTTCTCATCCTCTGCGTTGGTCTCTGTTTGCCAGAGCTTCTCCGGAGGATTGAAGGGCAAGGTTCAGTTATATACAGTATATATCTCTCCCCTTAAAGGGGTAAGGAGATATAGCCTACAGTAAATAGGCCTACATTTCTTACTGTGCCATAGCCAGTGTTGGGGGTAAGTCATTACAAAAGTAACATATTACATGTAATATATTACTTTTAGCAGTAACTCAGTAATATAACTTATTACCAATAGGATTTCAGTAATATTATACCAGTTACTTTGTCAAGTAACTCAAGTTACAAATCGATTAAAAAAAAAAATCAAAGCACATATTTAAATAAAATCATTTCCTAATCAAACCGTGTGTTTTTATGCAAATAACCACTATATATGACAATAACAAAGGAAATGATAACATTTTGAATTTTTGATTGTTTACACTGACTTCAAGACGGTTGAAATTATTTTTCGGGATGGTTCCGGGGCGGCGATGTCGTTCAGCTGCCGCTGTTGTTTTGGTGAAAGTAATCCAAAAGTAGTGTAATAAGTAACAAGTTACTCTACACAGACAGTAATATTGTAAAGTAACTTATTACTTTCAAATTGAAAGTGACTAGTAATATGTAGTATATTACATTTTGAAAGTAACTTGCCCAACACTGGCCATCAGTGTTGGGGGTAACTCATTACAAAAGTAACATATTACATGTAATATATTACTTTTACCAGTAACTCAGTAATATAACTTATTACTTATAGGATTTCAGTAATATTATACCAGTTACTTTGTCAAGTAACTCAAGTTACAAGTTGAGTTACATTTTATTAAATCCAAGCACATATTTAAAAAAAGATACAATCATTTCCTAATCAAACTGTGTTTTTATGCAAATAGCCACTATAGATGACAATAACAAAGGAAAATAATAACATTTAGAATCTTGGATTGTTTACACTGACTTCAAGACAGTTGACATTATTTTTCAGGATGGTCCCGGGGCGGCGATGTCATTCTGCTGCTGCTGTTGTTTTGGTGAAAGTAATCCAAAAGTAGTGTAATAAGTAACAAGTTACTCTACACAGACAGTAATATTGTAAAGTAACTTATTACTTTACAATGAAAGTGACTAGTAATATGTAGTATATTACATTTTGAAAGTAACTTGCCCAACACTGGCCATGGCACAGAATGACCTGGTTACCTGGTTCACATTGTGTTTGGATTTCACAGGGAGTATTGTGGCCACCTTCAAGCACACCTCCCATGCTCAAATGCACCAAATGCCATTTTTCCAGGAAGTAATGAGTGGGGACAAAATAAATCCATCCACACATCCAAACTCAAATTAAACATTTAAATGACGCGCGTGGGTGGAATCGCTTTGAAAAGACATGGTGTAACCACGGTCAAAAACTCTCAAACAATTAGAGAAGCACTTGTATAAAGAATGGAGATACTGCTCACAGCTGAAAACACCCTCATGTTTTCTGTCACCACAACAACATGTGGGAAACCATTACCATCCTAATTAGAGACACAAACACAGTGTGTGTGTGTGTGTGTGTGTGTGTGTGTGTGTGTGTGTGTATATATTAGGGATGCACGATATATCGGCAATCATATCGGTATCGGCCGATGTTGGTCATTTTTTAACATATCGGTCATATCGGTATCGGTCAGATGTTGCAATGTTAATATCGGTTATCATTATCAGGCAAATTCTTCACATTGATATGAAATAATGCAGTAAATCTATGATTTATGGGCTTTTCCAAAGGCTTTGCAAATAAAGAAATGCGTAACTTTTTCAAATTCAGTGTTAACATGTGTTTTTCAGTATGTACAAAATGTGATGATCATAAAAATGTGGTTTTATACAGATCATATCGACATCGGTAAATATCGGTTATCGGCTATAACAGCAATGTTAATATCGGTTATCGGCATCGGCCAAAATTTTCATATCGGTGCATCCCTAGTATATATATATATACTGAATTAGGGCTGGGTTAAAAAAATCGATATATCGATATTGAATCGATATTCATGTGAAGGAACAAGTATCGATACATAAATCCCAGTATCGATATTTTAAAATGCAATATATATATATATATATATATATATATATATATATATATATATATATATATATATATATAAACATAGGCTATAATATTATAGGCTGTGTGTGGTAGTTAAAACATAGTTTCAAGTTGACGTTTATTTATGTTTGTAGTTAAAACAAAAACATAAAAAGTGTAGGCTACATGTGCATTGTGCATGCACCATGAGACAGATGTACAGACCTCAAATCTGTTTGCACTATAATGTTTGTGAACTGGAAATGTTCATGAGCTGTATTTGATTTTATTTACAAAGCATTTATACTTTATGAAACACTGTTTACAACATGCTGCTGTTCAATGATTCTGTTGTATAGTGGAAATCTAAATTTGTTTGGCTTCTCACAGAAGACTGTAAAGAAAGAGACAGAAGACTGTAAAGAAAGATAAGATGTTGAATGACTATGTTGTCATGTTTAAATAAAAAAGAATTACATGATGTAACTGCTTGCTTTATGGTTAATTCTTAATGTAAATATTAATATTTTTTAATAATGCACCAGGTTAGAGGGTTCCTTGTACAATTTACAGCATTAGTTCTTTGAGAATCTCTTCCATTATCAAAGCAAAACTGGTATTGTAACTAAAATATCGATATCGAATCGGCTTGGGACCTTGTGTATCGGAATCGTATCGGGAAGTCAGTGGCGATACCCAGCCCTACACACACACACACACACACACACACACACACACACACACACACACACACACACACACACACACACACACACACACACACACACACACACACACACACACACAGTGTGTAATTAATTTAAAACTAATTAATTTAAAACTAACCATAAAAATGTACATGAATTGAGACAGTATTGTTGATTTTTTTAGATAGTTAATTAACCTAGCTTTATGTCCTTTCTCTTACTCTATCCTACCCTGGATTGAATATTTTCCTCTATTCAACTGTGTTTTTGTTATGTTCATTGTATTATTCATTATTCACAGTTCATTGTCTTTTAACTGATTATTTTGATCGTTCTGTTGTTTATTGGAAAGTGTATTGAGACACATTGGTGTGATTTTGCACTCAAAACAAAACTTTACTTGATTCAGCTTCAGATAAACAACTTCTCCATTCTCAGTTTCGATGCTCTTCCAATAAAACTGGCCAAACTGAAGACTTCCTCTCTGAATAGTCATTCAAAACAAAAATGATTGATGTTTTTGTGTAAATCACTTGACAGAGAATTCAGTTCCGGTCAAAACTAGTCTCTTAAAACAGACTCTCTCATCTACATCCGGCGAATGCAGGTATGGCGGAAGCATTTGAAAATTGCGGAAGCCAACTCGTCTGTTCTAGAGACTAGTCAGAACAGTAAAATGGGGGAACGAAAACATTGATGCACACAAAGCGCAAGATCCACCGGAAGACGCGGGTCTTCCTGGGCGGAACGTAGGAACCAAAGTGCTTCAAAGATGTAATGGATCCGGCAAGTTTCTAATGCTTTGTTTGGTAGCCTATGTCCATGCTTCTTATTTTTTCTCTAACTCGTAGCGACTGGCGAGGTTAGGCTGCCTACTGCTGCATTTCTATGGGGGAACGAAAACACTGCGGACTGGAACACATCAGGATCAGGACCGACGGGCGGGTCATCCTACCACGGGTACCAGGCTCTTCAAAAGAGCCTGGTGACGCGAGGACCAAATAAGTATGCTATTGCTCTCGCAAACATTTTGAAAAGTAGAGTTATACAGTAGTATGGGGAATGGCCCTGGGGAAAAGGACATCAAATAGAGTTTATTCAGATTTAAGTAGTTGGCGGTAATGCGACATGTTGGGAAGAAGACGCTCCTCTCAGCTGAATGCTCACGTCAGTTTAGCTGTGAAGCTATTGGAGATTACGTTTGTCAGTAAATAGTTCAGGAGGAAACGTTCCTGTCGCTGTATGAAAATGAAAATGTCTAAAGTCCAGAAGCTGCACAGACTGAGAAGCCTTGCCTCCAGACATCCAGCAGCCGTTGGTTATTAAATGAGACGTCCCCGCTGAGCAGCAGGAGGAGTGGAGTTCCAGTCTGGACCAGGAGGACCCAGAGCCCCCACACATTAAAGAGGAACAGGAGGAACTCTGCACCAGTCAGGAGGGAGAGCAGCTTCATGGGCTGGAGACGGCCCATATCACCAAGTTCCCATTCACTCCTGTCCCTGTGAAGCGTGAAGATGATGAAGAGAAACCTCTGTCCTCACAGCTTCATCAAAGCCAAACTGAGGAGGGCAGAGAGGCAGAGCCTCTAGCCAGCAGCTCAACTGAACAGATGAAAACAGAAGCTGATGGAGAGGACTGTGGAGTATTAGAACCAGCCAGGAACTTATATCCAGCTAGTAATTTACAAACAGCTAGTGATGACAAGACTTCAGACTCTGCTGAATCTGAGACTGAAGACAGTGATGCAGAATGGATGGACACATGATAGTCCACACAGGTGAGAAACAATTTATTTGCTCACTCTGTGGTAAAGGTTTTGGTAAAAAAAAAAAAAAGGGGGGGCTTGAAGAGACACATGATAATCCACACAAAAGAGTAAACATTGAATTGCTATCTGTGGTGGAGTGGGGATATGCATGTATTTATGTACGTATGAGAGTATGTAGCCTACTGTGGCGGGTGGATCAGAATCAGCTTTATTGGCCAAGTATGCAAACACTACAAGGAATTGGGCTCCGGTTAGCTTTGCTCTCAAGTACACACATAGTACACAAGTACACACATATAGTTATTGTTTCTATAGTTCTTTGTTGTGTTGTCCTATGTTTATGTATCAAAAAAACAAACTTAACACTATCACAAAAAAAATCTGTGGTGGATGTTTTGTCAAAATGGAAACATCCCTGTTTGCTCAGTTTAAATATTAAGACTGTCAACCTTGTCTGTGTAAAGTTATCCGATATCTGAGCGCAAGCTGGAAATAACATTGTCATGATTGGATGACTCACTCATGCTCCTCCTTAGAGCATTGTTATGATTGGATGACTGGCTGTCAATCACACTCCTCTCACTGAATGTTTTTTTCCTTTCAAGGAGAAGGCACTTATGTTACCAAGTACAAAGTTATTTGACTTTTGTTTGATTACATTTATTTAATTATAATACAAATTATATTAATTGTCATACTTTTTGAACAGTTAGATAAATTGGCCAATAATATCACTATTAGACAGCTACTAAGGAAGGTAAGACTGCACTATATTGGGCGGGGGGGGAAAGTGACTTGACTTGCCTTAACTAAGGACTCAACTTGACTTGCCCAAAACAAAATGACTTGGGACTTTTGGACCCAATTAGTTGTGACTTTGAGACTTGGATCAAAGTGTCTCCCATGTCTGATATTTACTTACTATTGAGCGTTTCATCTTCAGAATAGACAATCTCTGGCTTCATTACTGCTGGTAGGTGTGGCTCAACGATTGTGCAACAGACACATGCACCAGTGATTGGAGCAGACCAGACACTGCTGCCTATGTCATCAGCATGAGTGTAGCGGTAAATCCAGCCAACCAGAGTTTCCCATCTGAAAGAACTGTACAGTGAAGAAGTAAGGTGAAGGACCAAGAACTCCAAGAACTTTGAATAAATCAGGTGGGTTCACTTTTCTGAGTCTCCTGAAGATGCATGGACAAGTACTAACTAGGTGACAAACAAACAATAGCCAACTAACAGTGAGGGTGAGCCCACACAACTGATCATCGCTTTGTTTCCAAATGTTGTTCTGTTCCTCTGCTGGATCAGTGTTGGTTGGAGATGATGGTGTACTTCACAAAAAGCTACTTTGACATGTTATCTTCCCAGTTGGATGTTGTGTGTAGACATACTCTTAAAACACATTGGCTGAGTTTCCCAACAAAGAAGCTTCTTAAGAGTTAAGAAGCTTCTTAAGGCGTTAAGAAGCTTCTTAAGGAGTTAAGAAGGCTCCAAAGAAGTGTTTCCCAAACGCCTTCATAACAGAAGAGAAAAATAAAAAAAAATAGAAGGCTCTTAAGAAGCATCTTAACTGGAGCTGTCCACCATCTCGATGTGAGAGGTCCTCTGCGGCCCACTTGATGGCACTCTGAGCCCACCAGTGGGCCACGACCCAGTGGTTGAGAAACACTGTTGTAGAATAACCTAATCATGGTCATGTTAAACTTTATTAAATATTATTTATTTCAGACATGGACTGCAGTTCAAATTGCTTTATATACACAGCATACAACAAAACAGAGAAACACTACAGAATTTAGGCAACCTTGGGTTCTGCGAAAGGTGCTATATAAATCCACAACATTATAAAAGGAATCCATTCTGATTAGAGGAATATAGCCTACGGTAAAACATTTAAAACACAAGTAACCATACATAGAGGGGAGATTTTCAATTGTTCCCCAATTTTAAACACTAAAGGGTGCATGAAAGAAAGGAAAAAGGGAAAAACACAAGAGGAACAGTGGACACAAGTATCTCCTTTTGCCTGATGCGGCTGGATTTTTGTCGTTAAGAAGGTGTTAAGAATGCCCCAGACCCTTCTTACAAAACCTTCTTAACGAAAGATCATCTTAGCGCTAAGAAGCTTTTGGGAAACGCAGCCTTCTTAACGGAAGATAATTGGAAGATAATTTTAGGCTAAGAAGCAATCGGGAAACACGTTGGCTTCGTTGGCTTCTTACGGGAGCCTTAAGAAGGGTCAAAGAAGCTTCTTAGCGCTAAGAAGCTTTTGGGAAACGCATGCCTTCGCAAAGAAGCAATTGGGAAACGCGTTTGCTTCTTAAGGGGGCCTTAAGAAGGGTTAAATTAGCTTCTTAGCGCAAAGAAGCTTTTGGGAAACCCAGCCATTGTAGGCCTAGTTGATTCATTGTTTATGCTTTGGTATTGTATTGTAAGCTTTGTTCTACTTTTTACTGTATAAATATAATGTAGCGTTCCTGGTATTGAAGAGGCAGAGGCTGCTTGCTGGTACAGGGGTCTTTATTCACAGTTATTCATATTTCCAACTCTTGGCGGTTGTCACGCTCATAGCTAGCTGCTTCTCTCTAGGCGGTATCCGGAGACTGCCCCCGCATGCTCAGTCTCCCCCGGAAGTCTCCCACAAGCATAGTGTTCCCCCCAGTAACACTCCCCCACATCAGTTCCTATCTGTAGTCGAGACACTTCCATTGCTCACCACTGTATGTGTAACACTGATTCGCTACAATAAGTTTCTTAGGTCAAATCCCTTTTGATTTGAGGATCAGGCTTAGCTTGATCCGTTTGTGGCTGCTGTAAATAAATGGCAGTTAAAGAAATGTGTCATTCTGCAGGTATATGAGAATTAAGTCTATAAATGGAACGATAGTTACAGAATGTATGGGGGTGGGGCTTAGCGATTGTGTGTGTGTGTGTGTGTGTGTGTGTGTGTGTGTGTGTGTGTGTGTGTGTGTGTGTGCGTGTGCGTGCGTGCGTGTGAGAGATCAGCAATGATGTTACTGTGCTGTCTTTAAATTTACTAGTTTAAGTTTTTAGTGTATTAAGTTGTTAAAAAAGTGAGTGATTTGTAGGTTTGGGAAACTGTGACAGAGTGAGAGCTCTTCTCGCTGCGCAATCTTTGGTCGCTGTGCAATCTTTGGTTTTGGAATCTGCTGCAGAGTGAGAGGTCTGTCTGCTCTCCGCTCCTGTTCTGTGGGATCTTTGGCTGCTCTCTGTCCAGTCTAGCTAGAGAGTCTAGAGCAGTGGTTCTCAACTGATCTAGCCTCACGACTCACAGTTTTCCTTAGTCATCAAGTCGTGACCCAATTTTCAGAATTTAGTAGCTAACTTTGTAGCTTAATTTAGCTCCCTTCACAACAAGCTAGCATGGCATGTTGGTACCAATGGATGCCTTAGGCTTAGGGTCTTCTAGTTTCATATGGTACCAGTACCTTCACTCTTTCTCTTTAGTTTAGTTTAGTTTATTTCACACATCATAACATGGAATACAGTACATGCTGCATACATATATTTACAGTAATTGGATGCATGAAAGGGTCACCCCAAAGAAGCTATTTAAAGCTTATGATAGGGGGCCCGGGTGCCCACATATAACAGACAGGATATTGGCCAGATATCCTAGGATACAACAACGTACAAACAGACATACACAATAGACAATCCCAGAGTCATGGTTAGGAAGATTAAAAATAAGCCCGCTACAGCCTCTGAAAGAAAGTAATTTCGGCTGCAGACGCCAGCATCCTCAATGAGTAGAACTTTATTTTCATATGCACACATCCGTGACCCACTCAAAACAGCCCCGCGACCCACTTGTGGGTCCCGACCCACAAGTTGAGAAACACTGCTCTAGAGAGAGAGTGGTCAGCGGAGGACCAAAATGCGAGACTCATTAGCCAATGAACAGCCAGGAAGGGGTCTCGCGCTACTTCTGAATGCTAAAATAAAGCTGATCATGTACAATTTGATAAAAAAATAAAAATTTTTTTTTTTCAAAGTACAACACAAACTGTCCATTTTGCTGCAACTCGACAGTGCTGCTTAATCCAGGACCTTACTTCCTGGAACTCTTGAGAGTAAGAAACTGGTCCATTGGAGTGAATGGAGATGTCGCGTCTCTTCTATATACACGGCTCTGGCTAGGTCTAGCTGCGTTGCATGTCGTTTTTTAAATGGTACCCATAGAACCCATTCTCATTCAGATCTCTTGAGGTGAGAGGTCAAGGGACCCCTTTGAAAATGGCCATGTCTGTTTTTCCCTTGCCAAAATTGACCCTAAATTTGGAGCGGTATTTAGCCCCCTTCCCGACAAGCTAGCATGTGATGCTTGCTTTACTTCGCCGGTAGTCCACCACCATCTCCTTGGTGGTCCTTCTGATGTTGAGCTGGAGGTGGTTGATGTCACACCACTCCACAAAGTTCTTACCAGAGAATTTTTTCTTATTTTTTTTTAATCGCGTTAATCGCATGCCGCTATTTTGTCCCTTCGTCGCACCTGTACTTGTAGTCAAGCTGTTCGCAGCCGTTTCCTGTCTTCTGCCTGTGGAGGCATGGAAGAGAAAGACAGCAATGCTCTTCTAAATGGCTCGTTTTACTTTAAATAACACCCAAATGGCACAGTGGACAAGTCAAGAGCAGTAGTTTGCACCTTGTGTAAAACGGAATTAAAATATCACCGAAGTACATTGAGTTTGAGCTATCACCTAAAAGCTAAGCTGTAACTCTTTAAATCGATGTTTCACATCTCTCCTCCCGATCAGAAATGTCGTGTTTTCTTTTCGCATGCCAGAGATGATAAATAATAATAATAATACATTTTATTTGGAGGCGCTTTTCAAGACACCCAAGGTCACCTTACAAAAAACTGGAACCAAAAGATAAGAATTAGGCTTGTACCTAATAGGCTACATGATGGTGCATCTGTGATCCATAAAGTCGATCAGATGAATATTGAAAGCCTTGTTACCATGCTGCCTGTGGACAACACTTTCCTGTTTTATCACTTTGATCCTTAACGACCACAGCTGCACGTCGTTGGCTGGCGTACATCGGCGATGTTTGGTTGTTGAATGAATTTGTTCATCATACAGTAGCCTAGGCTACACTAACCTATGAAAATATTCATTTGGGCTAGGAGGAGCTGGGTGTAAATGCCTCCGCTCGCCTTTCAATCCGGGAGTGGTGGCTGCCACCTGAAAGCACACCCCAGGACGGGAATGTGGCAGTGCTACTTGGCTGTGTGTGAAAGCAATTTCTGTGGCGAGGCTGCCGGCTTTGCGGGCCTTCTGAACTGCAATATTGCGCGATCTGTGTGAAAGCGCCTTATGTTAAAATGGTTGTAAACTATGTAACCAAAACGTACAGAAATATGTGAATGTCTTCCTTTAATGTCGATAGAAAGGATCACTCGGTCGGACTCGGAATGTTGAAACACGCATTTCAGAACTCAAGATGGCGGTTTCTCCTCTTGCAGGGCACAGCACACACTGTCATGCAGTGCAGTCACCACAAACAGGGTTCTGTGTGTGTGTGTGTGTGTGCGCGTGTGTGTGTGTGTGCAAATTCTCCACGGTTTTTGTCATATTTATATAACACTGCTTACTGTCTGTTATAAAATACCAATAAACAGATGTTTAAAACAATAATGTCCTCTAAAATAGGTTAGTGCAGCAGTGGCTTTATCATTATGGAAGTGTGTCATACTTTTCACCTACTGATCAGAATGGCTTCATCTGATTGGGATATTTCTGTGGATATGCCTTGACTGAAATGTTATTAAAAGCAGGACATTTATGTATTCAGATTAAGGTATCAGAAGTTGGAAAAGACATGAGTTGTGTTCTTTCATTCCCCCCACAGAATCTGGAACGCCTTAATGGACAACTATGGGAAGATGATGGCGGTGGACTGGAAACAGTCTCGAACACGCTCCCTCCACGTCCTCATGTTCAACCTGGAAGAGAAACCGGTGCGTTGGAGGACTACACCCCTCCCTTCCATGCCTCATATATATGTTTTAATTTACCCCTCCTATCCAAGCCCTCCTCTCCTGCCCTTTCAGTTCATCCCACAAATCTCAAATATTCATTGTGCTAGCTTCACGGTTTTCATTCAATCCCCCCCATCCTCTTTGGCAGAGAGCGAGTGATGGAGCCACGGAGCTGTTGGACGAGGAGGGGCTGAGGGAGCAGCTGGACATGCACTCCATCATCGTCTCCTGCCTCAGCGAGGAGCCGCTCTTCACAGCAGAGCAGGTAAGTTTCAGACACATTCATTGACTGGGCTGACGTTCACTGGGTTTGGTTGATCAGGGTTTCGGGCCATTCATGAACTGAATTGAGAATGCATAGTAAATTCAAATTCAAATCTTGGAATTGAAATGTCACCCAGCTGTAAGGAAACATAATTTACAATTGAATTGGAATGACAAGAGTAACAAAATTGAATTCGACTCGACTCGCTACCAGTGGTTCTCAAAGTGGGCTCCGGGTTCCATGGGCGCCCCAGCAAAAAGGAGAATCGTTTATTTTCACTATAATTCCATCCATAAGTAACCCAATGTATGACTATTTTAGTCATGGGCAGCGCCACTGCTGGCCATTTGGGTGCCCTAAGCGTAAATGTTTTCATTGTGCCCCCGCCCCGTCCCAAGAAAAACTCACAAATTATATGTATGTATAGTATATATATATATATATATATATATGTATATGTGTATATATATATATATATATATATATATATATATATTATGTATTATGTATTATGTATTATGTATTGTGTGTGTGTGTGTGTGTGTGTGTGTGTGTGTGTGTGTGTGTGTGTGTGTGTGTGTGTGTGTGTGTGTGTGTGTGTGTGTGTGTGTGTGTGTGTGTGTGTCAGACTGTAAAAAGAGATGGACAGAGTGAGACCAATAGTAATTTTGTTATATTTTACTTGAGATGCCTGAATTATTTCATGTTACAAGCAGAGGTGCTTTATTTTGTATCTGCCCTATGCAGAGAAGTAGCTTAACTACAAAAATAGTGTGTTGCAAGATGGACTGAAAAGTCCGCTGTTTATCTCCCTTTCTGAACAACACCCGTTCTGATCATTATAGAGCAAGATGATGGCTTCCACTACACAACACTGTATTTACGTAGGCTACGTTACATATTTGCGGGAGTGGGAGGAATCTCACACATGTACAGATGTGACCGATGGAAACGTGAGTTTGTTTACTGCGTCGCATGTAGTTAACAAGGAGATCCCACAACTTTCTTTTAAGGCGGCACCGTGGCCAGTTCAAAACAGGGAATGCTAAACTGGCCGTGTGGAGAGTAAATTTGAGAAGGGGCATTACCAAACTGCGGGGCATCCACCCAGTCTGTTTGACTGTGGTATTCCTGCTCTGGATGATGCCCTAGGGCGACACTTGGTTTCCTATGCTCAGTGCGTTGTGCGCGTGTAGGGAGCGGCTGGTACACTTTCAGTAGTAAACATCTCAAAGCAAAAATCGGGGGGCCCTGGGACAATTATGATCAAATGGGGGTCTGTGGTCTAATTTGTGTCCGTTTAAGGGTCGTTGACATGAAAAAGTTTGAGAACCACTGTGCTAAACATTATAAATCCAACTAATCATGACTCAAATTAAAGACAGTTAAACAAAATAAATGCATTCAATCATAATTTCTGTATTACGGTTACGTGTCATACATCAAGTATCGCCTATGAGGAACCTTTAACATTTTATGATATTCACTATTGATAATATATAGTATAACACTATGTGTAATCTCAGAATGGAGAAAAGAAACTGAAATTCCAATTAATTTCCAATTCTGTTTCCTGTAATTTTTTTTCCAATTCCAGTTCCTCAGTTAAATTGGAATTGCTGAGTTAATTCATGAATTGACCCTCAATGTTATACTGTGTGTTGCTGCAGGTTATCGAGGAGATGGAGGAGATGATGCAGGACTCTCCTGACATGGAGGCGCAGCAGAACCCGTCTCGGTCGGACCTGTCCATGCTTTCACTGGACATCCGGCACTCCAGCAACTGCTACTAGGACAGTGAGTGTCCAATGAACAGGGCCGATGGTCTGTGTGTAAACAATTAGATTGTCTGGGTGTGCGGGTAGTGCAGCGGTACATTCCCTGCCTACCAACACGAGGGTCGCGGGTTCGAACCCCCACGTTACCTCCGGCTTGGTCGGGCATCCATACAGTCACAATTGGCCTTGTCTGCGGGTGGGAAGCCGGATTAAAGGTATTTAGAACACGGCTCTCTTGAATACTCGATTCTGATTGGTCAATCAACAAGATTCACCGGTCATTATTTCTCGACAACCGACCGCTGCTCTGCCACACCTGGATTAATCAGTTGATTAAGAGCTTTTTGTCAGCAAACACTACTAATTAGGCCAACCAGTTGCAGCTGTGGTGTCTTGTGTGCCAATTACGAATGAAACCGCTTTGTCGTTGAAAACGCTATTAAAAAATCTATTTGAATAATTATTTTTGTCAGATTATTGAATGATTTAGTTGTAGGCCGTGTTCTAAGCGGGATAATGTATATTGAGGCGGTGATTACTGGGAAATAATGACCTTCAGGTGAATTATTAAGCCCTCCGCTGCGCGTCGGGCTCAATCATCACCTGTCGGTCATTATTTCCCCCGTAATCACCGCCTATATATACATTATCCCTTACTTATAAAACGGCTCTCTCAAATCAAGCAATCTGATTGGTTCACAGCCATTGTATAAATCCCGTAACCCACTCCAATAACCCATGGCCATGGGTTATGAGTTGCCATGGCAACTCTCTTACTAAAAGGCTTTGGTTACCTCAAATGACAATGTAGAAAAAACAAATGGCGGAGACAGCTGTCAGATCCTTGTGAATCGATCTTCGCTTATAACTTTACTAATACTTTGCAGAAAATTATGTTTTGTACAAGAATAGACGCGGGCTAATGTCTTCTTTGCAAAAAAAACCTGCATTTAACCCCATAACGTTAGTTGGTGTCGGGCTTTGCAGAAAAGCTCTCAGCTTCTCAGCAAGCGCTGAGAATGCAGCGCTGCGCTCGAGCTGCGTGTCGGGCTTTCCAGAAAGCTCTCAGCTTCTCAGCAAGCGCCAGGATTGGCCAATGTCAACTTCAGTCGCCAGAACGATCCAATCAAATCACCCGCACGTTCTTGCGGTCCCGCCTTACAGTAGTGTTTCAACTGACTCTACCAGAATGCCATGGCAGTCGGACTTATAGTATTACTATTATTATTATATTATCATACTTGGAAACCGTTTTATAAAAGCAATATAGCACTCGAGCTGCGTGTGTTGTGGCATATATCCCGCTGCTCAGCAGTTATCCCACTCGGCCTGCAGCCTCGTGGGATAACAGCTGATCAGCGGGATATATTTGCCACAACACACTGGCTCTCATGCTATATTGCTTAATTATACCATGGTCTGGGTGAATACTGGATTCTGATTGGCTGCAGGGTGTCCAGTAATTTGTGATAATGTACACCTAGCTAAGTAGTTTCAGTCAAATGGTCTGTTCACCATTCATATCAATGCGCCATGGTCTCGACAGAGCCATTTGAGCTCTATACCACCGTTAAGGGTTAATATGGCACTTTTATAAGTTTAGAAAAAAATTGGTCAAAGTAACTATTTAGATTACCCCTGTGTGCTCAGTTTATTAAAATAACTGCTATTTAGAAATCTGTCGTTTTCTGAGATGTTGTAATGTCAGCTGACAGAAGCCGGCTCTCAGCTGTCAACTGTCAAACCAGCTCTGTTTATAACTTTGCAGAAAGCCAGCCAGGAACTTTGCAAGAGCGCGCACTGCCTGTATCACTGATACAAATCAAGTCAAAGAGGAAAAAGACGAGATCAACAAAAAGAAAACAACGAAATGGGCAGTTAACAGCAACACACTGAGAGACGTCCTTGTACAAAACATACCTGGACTCCGACATAGAAAGCTTCAGATGGTTTTCTACTCCGAGCGCGGCACGCGCCACTTACGTCTTATAAGACCCGCAGACGTTAACGTAATTCCCTGGAATGTGAGTTTAACCAGCCAGTTACATGGCTTTGCATTCTTAGACATTGGCAAAATTATTAGTTAGTTTATGGTCTAGAAATTCTGCCAGGTGTAGGCACTCATCGGCCATTTTCTCCAATGATAATCTTCAGCAATCGAGGGGACTATTTTATCTCGCCGGTTCTCAACTCATATCCAAGGTTATGAAAACTACATTTTGATTGCAAAATGCATGAAAATATAAATGAATGGTCTTGTTTTGTTTCTTTGGCAAGTGACCATGGTATAAGCGGATTAATGCACTTCCAGGTGTCCATTATCAGAAATGATTGGACTTCGCCTCGGACGGTTCACGCCTCCACGTCGTCCAATAATTTCTGATAATGGACACCTCATCGTGCATTAACCCTTACATAACCCCCCTTTTGAAGAATAGAACTTTAGAAAATAAAAAATAGAGTGAAAGAGTTGCAATTCCAATTCCTGAGCACATTTATTTTCATGGTTTATTCTTAAGTCCATTTTGCCCATTCTCTCAAGTAGCCCCTCTAGTACCTCCACGTACCCCTAGGGGTACGCGTAGCCCAGTTTGGGAACCAATGAGAGAAGAGATAAAGAGCACAGGTTGCTTTAGGTCGCTTTCACATATAAGCTGTTTAGTCCGCTTTAACCGCGCCAGAGTTCGTTTCCTCAGATAGTGCGCTTCGTTTGGGGTGGTGTGAAAGCGCAAACAAACTGTTGCAGAACAAACAAACAAACTCTGGTGCGCTTGAAAACGTGGGTCTCGGTTCGCTTCCAAGTGAACCCTGGCGCGGTTCGTTTGTTGTGTGAAAGCAACCCGGACTAAACACAAGAGCGCCAGTGCATCTGATGCACTCATGCAGTGCATCATGAGTAGAAGACGGTAGAAGGAAGCAAAACAAACACTGCGGCGTGCACACGTGTACAGTACCTGCACTGCGTCATGACATACGTCATCATAACAACATCACATTTATCAACAGCTGGCCCCCGGTTTGCCTATCTCCTTCGGTACGTAGGCTACTCTCATCTGTAGAATGAAATGTTCAACAGCTTGCTGCCTCATCTGCTGCTCATATTGGGCACATTCTTGTTAAATAATTATTTGATAGTAAAACCAGAAATCCCAATATCGCAGGTGGTGTTGCTCCATGTCTGTGTTTTGTGGATTCACTTGTGTTGTTCAGTCAGCCCTCAGCCAGGCTAGAAGCCTGCTGGAGAGATTTCCCTTCTCTATTCTGTCCAATAGACAGTGACTGTTTCGACCACGTGACATTGTTCAGAAAGTTTGGTGCTTGTGACAAATTGTTGTGTGAAAGTGAACCAGACCAAATGAAAATCACAACAATGTTGCAACTTCACCCCCCTGAATGGCACCGAGTCCACCAGCTTATATGTGAAAGCGATCTTAGACTTGCACGACACACTCAGAGAATAAAATGAGAATGCATAAGGAAGTCAATTTGTGGCCGACCCTAACCTTTGACCTTTTGACCCTCACTCCCCCCACTCGTCACTGACCAATGGCAGGCGTCCAGCATCCAGAACAAACAGACCTGGATTAAACACATCAGGGACCTGATCCAGGAGCGCACCATTCACCAGCAGGGGGAGCTGGACAGCCAGGGTGAAGGCAGCAGCAGCCAGCCAGACACCGTCTCTCTGGCCTCACACACCTCACAGAACACCCTGGACAGTGACAAGGTGAGAACACACACAACACACACACACTCACCAAAACAGCTTCTGCACACGGTATTTTCATACTGGAGTGGAATTGGCTGAGCCATATGTACCGGTAGGGATGCAAATTGTAATCAATTTCCGTAATTGATTAATTGGTCATGTTAACGATCAATTAATCAATCATTACCAAAAAGCAGCTTTTTGTCATACAACATAGAAAAGACAAAACGTGTCTTTAGGCCCACTCAACAAGTTAATCACCCAACCAAACTTCCTGCATTAGCTGTCATTGTGCTTGTAGACGTGCTGAATTTCAACATTGTATTACAATGTTTACAATACTGGTGTCTTTTTGGCTGTAATTCTCCCACACTGGACTTTTTGCCTACCTGCTTGGCTTTCTTCTTCCTCTGTATAACCGCTGAACGTTAAATTTCACCCTTGTCTTGTTAAATAATTTCAGCAATTTCTTTTAAAATGGCACATAGCATTGTCGATTAATCGGTTAATATATGTTTGGATCGATCAAATGGTTGACGCAGATTAATCATTAATATCCCTATGTACCGGTAAGCATGGCTCTGTCTGGACTGAAAGCTATGGCCCCTGTTTACATTTGCTACTGTAGCAACCTGGCTTGTATCTGGATTGTGTCTGATTGCCTCTCCCCCTCCTTCCCCAGCTGTGTGGTGGCTGTGAGCCGACTGTGGCGGGCAACAGCAAGTTGCAGCGTTTGGTGGCCAGGGTGAGGGTGGTCCTCTTTGGTTGCTTTCCGCAGAGGTCTGCGGAGATCAGCAGCCTCTGAGAAGAGGTTGCTGTCCAAAACGACATCATCGTCATCCCAGGCACGGTAAAAAATCCCCCCGGACGTCCGCTCCCAGTCTGCAGCCTCGGGCCGAGCGCACGCCCTCGCCCCTTCTGCAAGTCGGCCATTTAAAAACGGATTTCCACTCTTCAACGTGGAAGGACCCGGCCTTGAGCATAGTGGACTGCTTCTGCAGGGAGAGCCACTGTATGGACCAGACATCATCATCAACTTGCCTGAAGCAAGCAAAGCCCTGAGAAAGGACTGTTCTCTGCACAGGAGGTATGGCATGAACCCTGATGGACACATGACCTCCCTGAGATCCCATCGCATCGCTGATGTGAAACAAAATGAACATCTAAGGGGCACTTTACACGAGGACGGTTTCCTATGGTGACGGGGAATTATTGTATCATCAGTGCCTCCCTTTTAGACGGCGACGGCGAATTCGCGCTTAGGAAACGACACATTTTGGAACCACCCTCCAGAGTGGAATTGTTTGACACGCTTCCCGCTGAGTGCTCCATGTAATCGTTTTGGAATGGCACATTTCAGAAACTCTGACGTGCCTGCACAGGCGACACACGCGATTATGCCATAGCCGTGCGCGAGTTGGCAACCAAATAAAACGTCAGTATGAATGAAGTTTGGCAACATTCAGAATTAAGCTACACTGCGGCCAACTTCAGTTACATGTTCATAACGTTACTGCTGCGAGGAGCCGATGGCTGTACCCGGTCTGTGTTTAACGTTAGTTACAAAAGCACGTCGACAGTGTTTTCTCACTGCCAGTAGCCTAACTACAACAGTAGGGTTTGACAGATAGCTAGTCCGACAGCACAGTCTGACTGTGCTGCGCTGACCGGGAGCCTCCCGGTCCTCGCTGCTCGTTAAAGATTTCCAATAGGCGTTATTCTGATAAACTGTTACATTCTCACCCGACAAATATTAAAACTTTAAAACAGTTTGGGGTTTTTTTTAGCTTGAAAAAAGCTTTTTGGCAAGTCGAAATGACTGCGGAAGGCGGACTCTACTTCCGCGTTTAAAACCGGAAAGACGATTTTCGAAATGACGTCATGCAGAAGCGTCCTTGTATGGGTAAAGAATAAGGTGATCACACTGCCACCTAGCGACCTGGCATGTACATTACGGCGTTTTAAAAATTCAACAGCGCTCATGTAAACAGGGAGAAGGTGTGAAGGAAACGCTATTGTGTCGTTTCTTCCAGAAACTGTCCTCGTGTAAAGGGCCCCTGAATGAATGACTTTGGAGGGGAAAAAGACCCCACTAGTTAGATGGGATGTATTAAAAAAAGAGTTCCACTTGGACAGGCCTGTTGGAGTTAAGGCTGTCAGCCTTGGCAACCAAGATGAAACGGTGGGACACTTTTTATGTATCTTTATAATGTGAATTTTGACACTACAGAAGGATTGTATGATGCATTTGTTTGGTATAGATTTTGTGATGACTAAAAAAAGTGTCTGTGCTTTTTAACTCATTGAGTGCCATGGACGAACATGTTCGTCATTTCAAATAGTAACGTAGAGTGCCAAGGACGAACATGTTCGTCAATTGCGTTTTTTGACGGGGGGGTGTCGATCTAAGCCTCTTACATCGCCTCTTACAATATGGGAGCTATTGAATGTGTCTAACCTATTTTACAGAACCCTTAGGTGGCGACAGTGCTCTCCACATAACAGAAAGGCAAGGAAAAAACAAAGAAGAAGTCGTTATGGAAACGGAAATCGCATCGCATCCGTATGCATCGATATGCTGAAGCACGTTACTGCAGCTGTGCCTGCAGCAGCCAATCTGCTCCCACAATTGAGCCGCTCCGTGTCGGTTGCGACAGCACATCCGCACATCCACACCGTGGAGTTGTTATTATTCTCAACTGGAAGCATGGTTGCCGGTGACAAACACACACGGAACGCTGTAAAAAAGCTGGATGTCGCGCACCCTTCACTGTGCGCACAGCAAACTCAGCACAGCAGAGAGCCACCACAGACACTCCCATACAGGAGGAGTGTGCAGTTGAGGCGAGGCGGGGCGGGGGGGGGGGGGCACGCAGAGCAGCACACAACACCCAGACAGACCCAGGCAGCAGGACAGGATTGACAAACGCAAGCCAGAATATCCGATGCCCACCAGCAGCAAATCAAGACCAGCAAGAAGCTGCAACCAGCAGTGCACGACGCTGCTGGTTGTAGCTAAAAAATATTATTCTGCCAAACAAAATTCCCTGGCCTTCACTGTTTTATTGAAGGAAATTATTTTTGAGGTGTGACTACATTAGAAAAGATTAGCTTCAGAGTCAGTGATGTGCTTGAAATGTTTAATTTCACAAAAGGCCAATTATCTCAGCTTCTAGAAAAAAATTGCTGTTTTTGGATGAATCAAGCTATCTTCTCTGGCTCATAACTAAAGAACGGAAAATGGGATCAATAAACTTTTTTTTGCAGATGATAGAATAGAGTCTCATCGTTCTTTGTGCGTGTTCAGTGTTTACATAGTAATATCACACAATATTCTGTGAGCCTCGAGAAATCACTGAAAACGCTCTGAAACTCTGGCACTGGGAGCGTCCGTTCTCCAAAAGTGGCTGGCACTCAATGAGTTAATGTGAATTTGGACACTATACAGAATGATTGTGTCGGGTATTTGTTTGGTAAAGCCTTTGACGACTAAAAAAAGTGGGGAGAGCTAGAAAAGAGCTGTTGAGAGGACCAAGACCTGCTACGACTCTCTAAAGAAACAAAGCACTTCTGAAACACTGGACCTTTGCAATTGTATTTTTTTATTTAAATTGTTGATGACATCCAATGAAGATTGTCTGTCTATTTAGTGTTTCCTATGCAAACTGTTTTATTTATTTTTTCATTTTTTCATTTTTCCTTTTTTTTTTTTTTTTTTTTTACAATTTAAAGTCTGTATTTCTAGTGATATTTAAGTGTATTCATATTTAATTTTGTACTTTTTTAGAAGAAAGATAGAAAAGTGAGCTGTTGAGAGGACCAAGGCCTATTAGGCCTCTAAAGAAATAAAGCACTTTCTGAAACACTGGACCTTTGCAATTTCACTAATTTTATTTAAAATGTTGATGTTGACGTTGCTATTATTTTAAAAGAGAAGGACATCCAATGATTTTCTGTGTATCGTTTCCCATGCCAACTGGTTTTTGCTCCAAATAGTTTTTTTTTTTTTTTTACAATTTAAGGTATAGGCATTAGGTATCTAATGAGATTTAAGAAGATAGGACCAAACACATTATAATACATTGGAAAAAGTTCTGACCATGAGCCTAAACAAGGTTATGCGCCAGCCTTAACATGCTATTTACTTTAGGGGTTGTTAATTCCAAGAGCTGATAACCGTGTGTCAGCTACCACTCCGGAATGGCTATCATACCAAAATATAGTCTACAGACATGTATCTTATCAAAACTTATAAGCAAGTTTTGCCACCTTGAATGGTACCGACAAGTGGAATTTTGAGCTCCGGCCCATGGACTAAAAGTAATCATTCTAGTATGTACTAGTCAACGTAATTATACAGTAGGTAGTAAAACTAGCCCCCCACACACACACACACACACACACACACACACACATACACACACACACACACGTCACAGGGTGACTGTGTGTGGTTGTGGGTCATCTCTCCTTCACTGTACCCTGTATGAATGCACCCATCCAATTCCCTCCCTCACCTGTTGATTAGTGTAAATGCTTCCACCTGGGGTGATTGGCTCACCTGGGGTGAGCTGTGGGTTTTTCCTGGGCACAAGCTGCCATATATACAGGTGGAGATGCTATAACAGGAGAGAAAGCTACAGTATGAGATACTGTCTTATCAGTAGGGATGGAGGGATGAAGACCCAGTATTGATTGGATCGGTAATTTCTTAAAAGCCGAAAATCAATAAGGTCCGTGCTTATCAATACTGCTATTGAGACTAGCGCGTCCTAGAACCTAATGTAATGTCTTGTGAGATGAGATTTATTCGATCAAATCACTAGTGCACAATCATACATCGATTGTCTAAGAAAGTTTTTGAATTGAATTGTCTGCCAACTGCCGTTAAACTAAGCAAAGAAGAATTTAATTGCCTCACCAGGCAAATTTCAGTCTGTTCAGAAATACAGTCACAGACTCTCAGTCAAGATCCAAAGTACCTGAAACTTTCACAGGTTATTGATGGGGGGGATGATATTGATATATATATATATATATTGATATTGATATTCAAACTCCCCATCCCCACTAACCCCATTTGACCAAACATCATGTTGGACATGGACACTGGCGGGAACTGGACAGGCCATCCAGAGAAAGCTTGGACTCAAAATGATAGCTGAGTCGGCCACTAAGCAGAAGACGTTTAAGTCAAACACATTACATGACTTCTGGGTAATGAAGTCCTTCAAACTTTCAGGCTAAAGTCCATGCAGTTGCCTCTCACTGCCGCCTGAGTTCGTAATGCAAAGTAGCCTCAGGCAGCTTTTACAGATGACTTGTGACAATCCAGCAAAACATCAATAAATATCAGGAGGAATACTAAGCAATATTATAATAAAGGAGCATTCAATTCAATAGTCATTTCCAATACAGTGACATGCTAACATAATTTTTCGTAGACATGCTGCAGGATAAAGTTTTTTCCTTTTTTGGGGGGCATTTTTTGCCTCATTCAGATAGGACAGTAGGCAGGCAGGAAAGGTGTGGAGAGAGAGAGGTGATGACATGCGGCGCACGTTATCGGTTATGTTATGACTGTCGGCAGATTGAGTGCATAGTCAGTGATTAAATATTAATTCATAGCCATTCATTTCTCCACACCTAAAGCCCAGATTGTCTAATCCAGACTTTTAGACCAGAGACATCAAACTCAAGGTCCTGAAGGGGAGAAGCAGTTCTCCAAAGCCCCAGGACCAAAATAGAAATAAGTTTAACGACTTTATTGTGATATCCTAGATGAGTTATTTTATACTGTATGCCTAGTAGTGTATTGTATTTTTTATTTTGTTGAATTCATTCATTCAGGCTGGGTTTCCTCCCAGTATTCCCTCTAAGTAAATAGCAACCAACTGTGCACTGGATAACGTTAAACACACACACACACACACACACACACACACACACACACACACACACACACACACACACACACACACACACTACTGTGCACTGGACGACATTAAACACACACACACACACACACACACACACACACACACACACACACAACAATGCAATCTGACATTGTCAGAAGTCAATGAGGTGAAAGAAGCGGTGGAGGTAGGAGTTTAGTAGCCTCGGGGCGTTCCACTGCTGAAACAGTTTAACTTTCATTGACAGAAAACACTGTGACCGTTAAGGACTGTTGGGAAAACTGGATGTAACAGGATTTTGATCAGCAATGTCAACTCACTAAACCCTTGGTTACAACAAGTACCGGTAACTACATTTCAATGACTAACGACATATTATTTCATTCATTAGTAGACATAGATCACCCAAATATGAGCTTGTTCTTGCACATCAGAGGATGTTTGGTGGTGAGTAAATGACTTGTAATTTGGTGAGACATTTTGCTTCTGTCTCAGCCATGGTTGTACTTGCAGCTTTCCAATAGAAAATAATATAGGCTATAGCTAGCCTATATAGTTGTGAGATGAAAATAAATTACTCTATTAATAATATAATCTCCCCTTTTATATTGGCTTCTCCTATTTTTACTATTGTTTTTCTATTCATGTTTTATTGTGTGCTGTATATGACCATGCTGTAAGTCGCTTTGGATAAAGGCGTCATCTAAATACCAATAAACTAAAGTAAGTAGAGTATTAACCTATACCGAGTGGGACCTCTAAACTTATCTTATCCATTTCGTCAGCTCATGAAGTCCGAGTCCTGGCAACTTTCTCTGGCTTGTTAAAGTAAGCTATTTTCCCCAATCTGTTCGTGTTGGAAAAATTACTTCTGGTCTGATGACAGTTCAAAACAGTCAATCCACACAGGAGTGCTTGTAGCAAATATTTACACTGCATCTACATGACTGACAGCTGTCGCAGAAAAGAGGAAATGTATTGGTCAGCTGTGTGTCCAAGGCAATATTATTTCAATGACACCTGATTATCTTTTCACATATGGATTTTCTCTCTCTCTGAAGCAAAACACTCATTGCTGCATGCTGGACTGCTTGGGTCACCCAAGCATTTGGGTGATAAAGGGAACTGTTTGAGAAGGCTTTGCAAAGGAATAACGATCAAGAGACTTAGTGCATGTTGCCCTCTGGTGTTGAGGGAAGGGAATTTTATTTTCAAACCATGGACAGCCACGATCTGTTTACAGACCCTTTTAAAGAGACAGGATCTCCCAATGAGTTAAGGTTTCCTTTTACCGTCTTTCAAAAATATAATTATTTTATACACAATGAGTATAACAAAACAAAGCAGCCTTTTGATCAAACAGCTTAGCAATGATCATTTGATGATACATTTGGGGAGAAGAAAACAATGTGAATGAATGGCATCCAAAATATGCCTTAACTGCAGTGGTAGAGATGGTTAAATTGGAGAAAGCAATGGGCAACTTGCAAGTTGAACTTACTGTGAATAAAATAAAGCACAACATATGTCACAGCAACCATAAAGAATCCCCAACCGATAGTTAATTAATTATAAGTTGTAAAATATAAAATTCCAAAAATAAATTCACATGTACAAACCAAATAACATTATATGCTTTAAATCCCCAAAACACAAATCAAATGCTCAACTTAAGACTCCATTACCCATATTGTAATGAAGTTACTTTCTGACGCACCACCATGCTCATATGACCTCCTGCTGATTAGTTACAGATCTTTTGTAAGCTTGGCAGTTGCGCAAAAACAAACAAAACAAAATATAGCTGCTAGCTGAATAAAACAATAACCTGATTCATATCAGCTGGTGTGCATGCTGTAAAAACACATTGCCCTGAAATAAAACAGTTTAGACAGCATAATTGATTGTCCAGAGTAGAGCATAGGTCCAGAGTAACTTTTAACTGGTAACAACTGCATGCTTATGATGGTTAATAATAAAATTGTGTGATTGAAGAAGACACATACCGGTACAGGATGTAGAAAGACAGAGCTTTCCTTGACATTCACATTATACGCTCATATTTTTCTTACTGTATGTTGACCCGTAATGATATGATCAGATGATAGTGGGTTACAACTTAAAATGTGACAAATACAACTGCCAACGGAAAGGGAATGTAAAATAAAATAGATAAAAAAAAAATCTAAATAAAACAAAGGTATAAATAATCCTTGGCATGCGGACAGGGCTCAAACCCTGAAGTACAGGCACTCAATATCCAATAATGCATCTCTGTGTCTTCTATTTGGAGTAAAAAACAGTGTTCAGTACTTCAAATAGTACTTCTCATCCTTGCTGTGCTCATCAACACACTCACCTTGTAGAAAAATAAAAAATTTCACTTAAAGTAACAGACTGTCCCTTTAACCAACCTGTCCCTTTTTAGGCCTCTTCCTCTTCCTAGAACTCAAAACTGCGTTTGATTTTGGCCTTCTGTTGCCCGCTGATGCGTGCACCGTCATCTTCAACACTCTCATCCTCAATGTTCTTGGCCCAGCTGTCTTTCAGAGGGGTCAGCTCAGGTGCGATCACATCTCCATCCTGAGTGCAAAAATCATACAAACATATCAGTGTGAATAAGAGCTGCATACCATAGAGACATTGCATGTAATAGGCCACGCCCATCACGGGGGAAAAGCTCCATTCATTTCCACACACCAGCATCATTTTCTTTGAATTAAACATAGCTAAAAGCTGTTGTGTGGTGAGCTGCGCAGACAACAAATGTAAAAAATCGCCAGTTAAAGTTTTTTTGTACTCCTGAGCAAAACAAGGAAGCCATTGAGAATTGGCGAGAAGAAAAATGTGGATCTAGCTGTCAAGAAGTAAATTGGAGTGTTCATCTTCCGTATATACGATCTTTTGGTGCAACACGCAACCATGCACGTGACATAGGAGAACGCCAGGATTGGACAGGAGTTTGTGTTTTCCCCCGTCTTGGGCGTGGTTTCTGAATGATGACGCGTTACGCAGTGTCTCTATGAAGTGAGTTAGAGGGAAGAAGAACACAATTTAACATTACTGAAGGGTAATGGTAATCATTTAGTTTAGGGACATAACGCAGTGAGGGAGCATTTAAAAGTCTAAAACAATCGAACATGATCCAGGGAGAGAAAGACAATTTTATTTCATGGGAGGAGAACAGAGGATTGGGATTTTTGTTTAAGTTATAAATGTATATTTACACCTACTAGTCCAGCCTGATGTCACCATTAAATATAGGCCTACTGTGTTTTCCAGGTAGTAAAAGTAATTAAGAGTTTTTAATATAACATACCGGTACTTCAAATGTTCATATGAATTGAGGATAACTGCGACAACAGGTTTTAGGGGGGATGCTGAAGCCCAGGATCCTATACGAGGAATCAGTGTGATGTCACAACGACAACAAACACCTGACTTCCAGGTGTTATGCGCAAATCCTTCCGCCTATGTAAATACATGCACCCGCACTAGGCACTGGAACATACATGGCAATAAAACGCCACTGAACAACCAGTTTGACGGTTGTTCAGTTTGACGGTCATGTTCGACTCACTTTCCATAAAGCCCACCAGCTTTGATATCTGTTGGCTAGTTGTTGATATATTGTGGCTCTAATATACAATTTTTATCGATGCGATAAGACTGTCATGGCAGCGACTTTCACTCCTCACTCTGGTGTACTCTGTTTCCACCCGGAATTATTTTGAAGCGAATTGTTTACCAAAATGTTGATCGGCCGATCCCTCGTATACAGCAGTTAACAAGACCTTTAAACAGAACGACTGCATGGCTGGACTGCAATGTATTCTTACCGGTGCGATGGCCGGTGGGCCGCTGGGTAGTTGGCCGGTCAGGTTGGTGAAAAAGTATGTATTATGTATTTGATTGGGCCGGTAGCGGCCCATTCAGGCGTCAATAATGAATGATTCTGGTCTCTGGAGTGGCCCTCTAACCAATGCTAATGTATAGCATTGTAATTTAGGATGTTACCTGAAGGCAACACAGGTGGTGACAGCCAATGACATGCACGGAAAACGTATGTATGTGTGTGTGTCTCTGACCCAGCTCCATGGGAGAAGAACCACAGAGAGAGAAAGAGAAACTGTTCCTCGTGTTATATTTATTTCCTCCGTCTTGCTGCTGCTCTGGGAGTGCACGCGAGAACTGCTGCATTAACCCACTCTGCTAACAGACGTGTTGTTCAAAGATGTTGTTGGTGCTCCCTCTAACTCCACAATGTGCAAGATAGTAATAGGCTATGTGTCTCTGTATAGGCGGGTGCACAACGCACACACCCTGCTTAGAGAGCAGCGCACACATGGGCCGCGGAGCCTATAGGGCCGGTAGGGCTTGAGCCCGACCTACTTTTGGGGAGTTGGACCGTCGTTTTGTGCAGAGAGACTTGCATGTGGCAGCTGCCCTGGAGCGCCTGATTGTGTCTGCAGCTGAAGGGGAAAAGGTCAGTTTCTCGTCTGCTATTCTGTGTCTCTACGAGAAGGATTTGAATGTTGACTCTCTCGGCACACAGCTTGATATGTTGCCAGACACAATCAAGCTTTTCGAGGAGGGCGAGGAGGAAGCAGGCAAACCCCTAACCGTGTCATCTGTTGTGTCAGCAATGAACAATACACCTGTGGCAAAAACACTCCTGCCAGATGTACACAAACTGTTAAAGTTGTTTTATACAATCCCCGTGTCGTCTATCCAGCGCCGAGAGGTCTTTCTTCCTCCGTCGTTTAAAGACCTATTGATTGATATATATTATGTGATCAACGACCTATATGCGATCAACAATGACACAAAAAAGACTTAATAGCCTGATGTGCGGCCATACACACAAGGACTATTTGGACAAAGTGGATGTTTCGGTGATTGCAAGGGAGTTGGTCCAGAGCAACGACAAGAGGACGCAGTTCTTTGGCAGAATGTAAAGAGATAGAGAGAGAAAGATATGGTGAGTCTGGCGTGTGTGTGGAGGAGGAGAGAGGGGAGAAAGTGTGTGTTGCCGAGGTGCAGCATCAGCTGGTGCTTTTTTGTGTTTCACTACTATATGTGTATTATTCTATCCCTCCTGTTCGCAAAGTAGTAGTAGCACTATTTAAACCACGAGGCTGAATCGAAGTGATGCTTGATTAATTAATTGATTGATATCGGAATCGGATTGATATAGGCTATAACCACAACTCCGCTCCATTTCAGTAGCAGGGACAGCGCCGCACGGCCCTATGCAAATAGCCTAAACTCACCTGTCTCCGATAATAAGCTTCATTTAACTAATGGAGTAAACTTCAAAAAGTTTAATATTGTTGTCTGATGTAGTCTAGTCTAATTTTTGCGGTTGAGCCCGACCTACTTCCGCCTTCCGCGGCCCCTGAGCGCACACACATGCTGACATGCTGCGCTGTTGAGACGCACAGTGTGCGACTGAAATGTCTGCACTTTTAAAAAATCAGTGTTATGTTTAGTACTGTACTTATGTCTATTTAAATAAGTAAACGTTGAGTTCTCACTGGGCACGTTTATTCAATGCTGCAACATCATTACACCTAAAACCCCTAGACCGGGTCATAACATGTGGCTTTATAAGTAAATCCCCAACCCATGCGAGCGTGAGCGAAGCGAGCGCGAGCTCGAAAAATTGGGCCGATTCGAAATTGTGGGCCTGTCTGACACATGGCAGGTAGCTTTTTTGGTCCCAGTCCAGCCCTGAACGACTGGATGATTGGACAAAATCCCCTCTATCAACACCACCCCTGGTCAGACATTGCAAAACTTGACAATTCAGTACATGTTAGCATCTGACTTGTGCATATACCTGAGGCTTAGAGAAATCCATGTTCATGCACCACTGGACAAAGTACTTCTTGGCTGCCTCCAGCCTCCTCTCATCAGTCTTCTTGTAGTAGACCCTGATCAACTGCTCCGCAAAGCACTTTGGCAGAAGTTTCGACACCTAACAGGAATGACAGTACAGTGTCCATTCTAAGGCCCAAACAAGAGTACAGAGGACTGATAGAGAGCTTCGTCACACAATACGACAATCACCTGAAGCTCAATATGAGCAAAACCAATGAGCTTGTGGTGGACTACCAGAGGAACAGGACACCCCTTGTCCTGGTGTCTTCTAGCCGACAGGAAGTGAAGAGGGTGGACTGGACTCATACAAGTATCTTGGGGTCCAAATTAATATAATTAATGTGATTATTAGGTCAATTTGAAGGATTTTTGTGTCTGAAAAAGGTCGTTTTCTCAGCAAAACATTATGATGTCACAGTGAAGTTGACCTTTTACTTTTTGGATAGAAAATGTCCACTTCATTTGATCAGACTGTATGTGTGAAATGTTGTCATAATTAGCATCTGAATTCCTAAGAGTTATGGCTAAAATAAAATAAAACGTCTTCTGTGAGGTCACAGTGACCTTGACCTTTGACCACCAAATTGTAATAAGTTCATCGTTGAGTCCAAGTGGATGTTTGAGCCAAATTTGAAGAAATTCATTCAAGGAATTCCTGAAATATTGCATTAACGAGAATTGGATATATGGATGGATTGGATGGATGGACGGGCGGACGGGCAGACGGACAACCCGAAAACATAACCCCTCCAGCTATGGCTGTCATCGGCGGAGGCATACAAATACAATTGAGCAAACAACAATTTAAAGCTACAAATAGCTCATGCAAAAAAAGACATTTAAATGTTTGTGGTCATTGCTTTAGCTCTGACCTGGTCTTTCCGTATCTGGTAGGCCTTGGTAGGGTCATTCTTACAATAGAAACGGACATTATTGATGGGGTTCTTGCTCTTCATGCCGTAGTCCAGCGCAATGACCTAAAAGATATGAGGGAGAGAGGTCTCTTTATCTCCACAAGTATAGACCATAAAAGGGAGTCTAGAAATCAAAACGATAATCAGTGAATCCCAAAACCTCAAGAAAAGTGAATTCCCCATTTTGGAGTGATCAGTAAATGAATTTGAGGAGATTAAAATAAATCAGCCTAGATACTCACGCTTATGACAAAGTCCTTTGCCTTCAGAACGATATCCTGAGTGTAACCCTGAGGCTTGGATTCGGCCACGTCACGTGCCCAGGCCTAAGGGAGGGGGAAGGGGGGAGAGATGGGAGGGGTAAGAGGTCTATATATTTAGAGGCTATGGTTACAGGTGACTTGTGACTTATTCCATCATGCCAGGACACTTTAAGTGACAGGCCCGGATGGCCAGAAATCATCACATCATTCACAATCAGATGTGAGAGTGGTCAGGTTCGCATTGTGATAGGAATTCTATGTAGTCTGGATGCAATCCATGCTGCAGTGTGCATGCAGGCAATGTAAAAAGATAGAGAGAGCAGGGCAAAGAAATGCAGACACAAATTTAAATAAGTACAACCACAAAACATAACCCAAGTGTGGATGATATTTAGAATCAGAATCAGAATCACTTTTATTGCCACAGTATGCAAGTTACATACAAGGAATTTGTCTTAGTGTCTGTATGCAGCGTAGCAGTCACATCAATATACAGAGATAAGAAGTAGGAAGAAAACTAAAGACAATCACAAAGTTGCAAAGTGTAATCAAATCGAGTAAATATATACAATATGAGTGGTGAAGTGTTCTGTGGATGATAAATATTAATTTACGTTGGATTTACATGAGATTTACAGACTGAGTTAAATAGACGTTAAATAGGCATTGGATTTACATGAATTTACAGTCTGAGTTAAATAAGACTTTACATTGAATGTACATTAAATTGACAGGCTAAGTTAAATAGGCATTAAATGTGCAGGGAATTTACAGTCCCAGTTAGACAGGCATTAAATTAGATACAGTATGAGTTCCAGTTTTATGGGGGGGAGTTCAGTTGAGTTTAGGAGGAGGTAGTGAGTTTGTGTGTGTGTGGGGGGGGGTTGTTGGTGAGGTCCTTGGCGGAAGGGGGTTTCCGGGCCTTGTTGGTGAGGCTGATGGCGGTTGGGAAGAAGCTGGTCTTGTGGCGGGTGGTTCTGGTCTTGGCAGACCTCAGTCTCTTGCCGTGGGGGAGTGTCTTAAAGAGTTTGTGGCCAGGGTGGGAGGGGTCAGCCATGATCTTGCGAAACCGCTTCAGTGTCCTGGCTGCATGCAGGTCCTGGAGGGATGGCAGGTTGCATCCGATTATCTTCTCAGCGCAGCGGATGATGCGCTGAAGTCTGTTGATGTCTTTGAGAGTGGCAGCAGCATACCAGACGGTGATGGAGGAGGTGAGGATGGACTCAACGATGGAGGTGTAGAAGTGCACCATCATGGCCTTTGGCACTTTGAATTTCTTCAGCTGCCGCACAAAGTACATCCTCTGCTGTGCCTTCTTGGTGAGAGCTCTGATGTTCAGCTCCCATTTTAGGTCCTGGCTGATGATGGTCCCCAGGAAGCGGAAGGACTCCACAGTGTTGACTGGGGAGTCACCCAGGGTGATGGGGGAAGGTGAGGCTTTGTTCCTCCTGTAATCCACAATCATCTCCATTGTTTTTTGAGCATTTAACACCAGGTTGTTTTGACTGCACCAAGTCACCAGATGGTCAACTTCCTGTCTGTATTCCGACTCATCTCCATCTGTGATGAGCCCTATGAGGGTGATATCGTCTGCAAACTTCAGGAGCTTGACGGACTGGTGACTGGAGGTGCAGCTGTTGGTGTACAGACTGAAGAAGTAGGGAGAGAGGACACCGCCCTGGGCAGCGCCGGTGCTGATGGACCGAAAGTCAGTGATGTGCTTACCCAGCCTCACGTGCTGCTTCCTGAACAAGTTCTCAACTAGAACGACCGCAACGTGGACTTATGCCTCCGCCATTAGTTCATTCTTGAGTCCAAATCGCCATTTGAGGCAAATTGGAAGAAGTTCCGTCAAGGCGCTCCTGTGATGTTGCGTTACAGATCTTGGAAATTGGGTGTGTGAGGTCACAGTGACCTTGAACTTTGACCACCAAAATGTAATCAGTTCATCCTTGAGTCCAAGTGGACGCTTGAGGCAAATTCGAAGAAATTCCATCAAGACATTCCTGAGATATCGCGTTAACAAGCTTGAAAATGGCATTCAAGAGGTCACAGTGACCTTGACCTTTGATAACCAAAATGGAATCAGTTCATCCTTGCGTCCAAGTCGATGTTTGAGCCAAATCAGAAGAAATTCTATCAAGCCGTTCTTGAGATATTGCGTTAACCAACTTGGGAATGGCGTTCATGAGGTCACAGTGACCTTGAAGTTTGACCACCAAAATGTAATCAGTTCATCCTTGAGGCCAAGTTAATGTTTGAGACAAATTTGATGAAATTCCGTCAAGGCTTTCCTGAGATATGGCGTTAACAAGCTTGAAAATGGCGTTGGAGAGGTCACAGTGACCTTGACCTTTGATCACCAAAATGTAATCCATTCATCCTTGCGCCCAAGTCGACGTTTGAGCCAAATTGGCAGAAATTCCATCAAGCCGTTCTTGAGATATCGCTTTAACGAACTTGGGAATGGCATTCGTGAGGTCACAGTGACCTTGACCTTTGACCACGAAAATCTAATCAGTTCATCCTTGAGTCCAAGTCGATGTTTGATGAAACTCCGTCAAGGCATTTCTGAGATGTTGCGCTAACAAGCTTGAAAATGGCGTTCGAGAGGTCACAGTGACCTTGACCTTTGACCACCAAAATCTAATTAGATCATCCTTGAGTCTAAGTCGATGTTTGAGGCAAATTTGATGAAATTCCGTCAAGGCATTCGTGAGATATCGCATTAACTCATTCAGGGCCAGTTTAGGACTGCCAATATTTAGCACAGGCCAAAGATTTTCATAATTGTTGGTCATCTTTCAAGACCCACAGTAAATTATCTATTAGCACCAGAGTGATTTGCAATACCTCAAAATGAAGATGTACGTCTCTGGGTTCACCAGGAAAAAAAAAGTGAGCTTTTAGCATGTTCTGTACTCTACTTATAGCCATTTATATACACCCTGTTTTCAGCCAAAAAGTCTCTGTGAGAAAAGAAATTGCAGAAAATGGCATTTATGTACACAGCACACAATATCAGGCAGAACTCGCTCTCAATTCTTTTATTTTGAACTGTATTGACATCAGACATGTAAATATTATTCATTATGACACAAATGACAAAAAATATATATATATATATATATATATATATATATATATATATATGAAGTAGGGTTGCACGGTATACCGGTATTAGTATGGTACCGCGGTTCCCTGCCGTTAAAAAGGATACTATACCACGTTAATTTAGTACCGATACTTAAAAAAATGTCATGGGTTGCGTCAGTGTGCGACCGTGGTGTTTGTTAGCGGAGGAGAGAGACACAGCGGCATTACAGTTGAGAGCCTGTCTCCCACCTCACGTGAAGGCAACACAGCCTTGCCTTGAACCAATGGTGACTCGTGAAAAGTGAAAAAAAGCTCGTCTCTGACTCTGTCTGCTTCATGTGGGGGCGTGTCGACTTTCCTCTCTTCCCTCTCTGCTCGCTCTCTGGCCACAGTCGTTCAGTCCTCACTACAGCACCCCGACACACAGGACAGACGCAGCGAAAATGGCAGCGGCTTCTTCTAGTCTTGCAAGCCGACCAACGCTTGTAGAAAAAGCAGATGCACGAAGCGAAATATGGAAATATTTTGCTTACGTTGCCGACAGCGAAGGCAAGCCCGTGGACACATCCAAACCAGTGTGTAAAAGGTGCTTCAACGTGACGCAAGCGAAAGGATCAAACACATCGAACCTGGCTAAACATCTTGCCGACAGGCACCCCGACCTGTTCAAAGAGTTTAAAGACCGACAGGTTAGCGAACGTGAACGATAAACATACATGCCCTCAAATAAGTCCAACGAGTATTGTGTGACAAGCGAACTTGTTTCACTGAAAAAGTTCGCTTGTCACAATAGCCTACTCGTTTACAGTGAAACACGAGGCAATGTGCTGGAGCACAGATCTCTGCCAAGGAGAAAGTCATGACATGTAACGTTTAGGGGAGGGGACATCAGATGACTGCATAC
This sequence comes from Poromitra crassiceps, assembly GCF_964638095.1. Taxonomy (NCBI): domain Eukaryota; kingdom Metazoa; phylum Chordata; class Actinopteri; order Beryciformes; family Melamphaidae; genus Poromitra; species Poromitra crassiceps. The sequence continues at coordinate 438,949 of NW_028152206.1, forward strand.
CATGTACAATATTTAATAACACTATGGTCCTCAATGCCAGTGTTATTAAAGCTTTTACATGGTAAGCAGTCATCTGATCTCACCTATCCTAATATTTACAATAATCCCAATTATTAATGATATACGAATTCATTGTAAAAAACACCTAGCCTACACGTATGGGGGGGGGGGGGGGGGGGCTGGGAATACACCACATAATAAGCCTACATTTATGTGTGAAAATAATATATATTACTAGATTAACCATAAATCAGGCACTTCATGTTAATGAAGCTTAGGAGCTGCAAGTACAGAGTACTTTTTTTGGATAAAACAAATAGCTATAATAGTGTAGCAGCTGTGTGAAAATATATTTTATTTATATTATTTATAAGTTTAAACGGTTGACATTCCTTTAAAATATGTTTACAGGAGAGATTATGTTAATTTTACACTAGATAATAAAAGTTCTAGCATGTTCAGCGCCACACGTGGTGGCAGTACTACCAGCATGTAGTAAAATGACTACATGGCTGTGCATTACCTTGTTAAATCAATAAAATAAGTTTTAAGTTCCATGTTTTGTCCCCTCTATTTATTCCAATACTTTTCCTGATGTTTTAGTTTTTTGCCGTGGTATCGTTTCAGTATCGGTATCGAGATACTTAGGCAGGTATCGGTATCGAACTCATAATTTTGGTATCGTGACATCCCTAATATGAAGTGCTTTTTTTACATTCAACAATACAGTTTGCTCAGTGTGAGTGAGTGTACAGACAGACACACAGACAGACAGACAGACAGACAGACAGACAGACAGACACACCGACAGACAGACAGACAGACAGACAGACAGACAGACACACACACACACACGATCCCCCTTTTAGATTTCTAACCCCACTTAGGATAAGCAATAACCACGCCCTGTGGCGCTGGGATTGGCCAGGAGCAACACTGGAGGGCACGCAGCCCTCTGTGTGAAAGCCATTTATGTGGCGAGGCTGTGTGGAGGAGGAGAACAGCTTCTCCTCCTCGAACAGCTTCTCCTCCTCCACACAGTTGTGACTCCGTCTCGTCTCTTTCGGGCTGGCACATAGGAACGGGGTCCAGGGACCAGGATCGATCATGTTGGTCACGGGTTTGACTACTGCGGTTTCGATGTCCGCTGCTGTGCAGCAAGTCGATCAGCTCTGCAGCGCGGCGAGGGGGCATTTCAATGGCGTTTCTCCTCTGCAACAAGGAAGCGCGTTTCCTTTCCACCTTCTTCCTAATTTCAAACAACAGCTGCGGTATGCGTTTGATAACGTGCTGTCGGCTTGAGTTTGAGGTTAGGGACCCGAAACTATGTCACAGGCTGGGTAAGTGTTTCAACTATGCGCTGCACTCATAAAAACAAAAACACGTCAAACACGTCATTGGCCCTCTGGGCTATTCCTGATAACACGTCAAAGACGTCATTGGCCCTGAATGAGTTAACAAGCTGGAAAATGGGGTTTGAGAGGTCACAGTGACCTTGACCTTTGACCACCAAAATCGAATCAGTTCATCCTTGAGTCCAAGTCGATGTTTGAGACAAGTTTGATTAAATTCCGTCAAGGCATTCCTGAGATATCGCGTTAACAAGCTGGAAAATGGCGTTTGAGAGGTCACAGTGACCTTGACCTTTGACCTTTGACCACCAAAATCTAATCAGTTCATCCTTGAGTCCAAGTCGATGTTTGAGGCAAATTTGATGAAATTCCGTCAAGGCATTCCTCAGATATCGCGTTAACAAACATCGTACGGACGTACAGACAACCCGGATCCATAATGCCTCCGGCCTGGCTATCGCCGGTGGAGGCATAAAAATCACATGTCATTAGGGTGACCAGATGGGACAGGAGGTTGGGGGTTGTGGTCACGTCCTCCAGTAGGCTATATATTTCAAACATAACTACAGTACATGTGAACCAATGACTCAAACGGGTGGCTTAAGGGGAAAGGTCATACGGATTAAAATGTATAGAATTTAGAGTAACATGACTAACTGTGATAACTGATCATTTGTTATGAATATTATGGCGATCAGTTACAGATGGATAAAATAGGTTTGGTTCTGCTCGTTTCCCCTCGGCCACGGACCACCCATATCATTATGCACAAAGGACGCTATTACGTTAATAAAGGAGTACTCGTTCATTAATTAAGAGAGTACTCGAATATTTAAATTACTTAAAATGCCCATCCCTACCAGGATCCCGGGACAAGTGCTTGTAATTTGGGACTGACACGCTACGTCGTGAAAAATGAAATGTCAAGCGTAATGGACAAGTATACACGAAGACAGGAGCACACACCGGGTTCTCCTCCATGGGTTTCTTAGGCTGAGTTTCACCCACAAACTTGTACAGGCGCCGACAGACAATGTTGCGTAGAATCTGCCTCGATTTAGCCAGATCCGGGGAAGAGGAGTGGAGTATTTGTTCAAACACAGTGTCTATAGGGTTGGGCAGAGTAGAGGACCGGTCAGACAGATCAATTAACGACAACAAAGGTAATTCATTTCATACATTTCTCGCTGGGACTTTACTGTCCCTAAAGATAAAAGTTTGCATATTGAGTTGACAGTAAAAACACAAGAAAATAGACAGAGGGGTAGAGAGGACTGATAGAGCTTCGTCACAAGGTGCAACGACATTCACCTGAAGCTCAATAGCGAGGCAAAGTGACCGCCTACTTCCTGCTTCAGCACTGTACCAGAGATTTTTATCCGCCATTTATTTTCCCAGACATTTTGTAAAATGCTTATAAAAGTCTTTCTGATTCTGATTCTGATTCTGATAAAAATAGTTTTACTTCGTCAAACCAAACGGTTCAGATATATTTAGAATTGGGAGAGACTACATCGAAAATATTTTCTTTAAATCCGCAATTTTTTTAACGTATCCTGGTATCTTGCCTATCTCCTCCCTGTTTCTTAGTGTTCTACAAACATGAGCTAAGAGGACATACTGTAGTGGCCTCCACTGACCTGTCAGCTTGGTGTAGGCCTCCATGTCATCAATGGCGGTGGAGAGGGTGAACATCTGCCCCTTTGAACCTTCGATCTGGATGTGTTGGTCTGCTTTTAAGAAGGACTCTGTGATCCTGGATAATCAATTCCAAAAATGTCATTTTTGAGAACATCTATCACACAAGATATAGTGAACCATAGACCAAAGGCGAGAAGCTACATAAGACACAAGACCAAGCTACATCAGATGTTGCCAAAGTACTAATGTAGGCAGAGCACTCACATGGTCTCTATGATGTTGCCCACTTTGTGCTGGTAGGCTCTTCTGTGGAGACAGTTCCTGGTGTGGAACAGATCATACAGATTCCCGACTTCCTGTTGAGGGAATTCACATCTAGTTCAGTCTTCTTAACTAATAATGGGAATGGATTGCTGTTTAAATCAGAGCTGAAAGTGGGGGCCTGTTTGCATGGTGAGCACCTTGTCTCTGGTGCAGATTTCCTTCTTCCCTTCCACCTCACACACCCTGGCAAACTGGAGGAAGCGGTGATAGTCAAAGTTATTCTGGATGCCCAGGTGGTAGCAGTCCCTGAGGAGAAACCAGTGAGAGATATATGAAGAGAACTAATAATCAAAACGATATCGGATCAGGTCACACGTATGAATTCTTCATCAGTCCGTGGTCAAAAGTGAATTATCACAATTAATCAATGAGGCCCACCTGGCAAAGTAGTCCCACTTATCCACATCGATGCCATTTCTTTTGTTGGCCACGATTTCATAGAGGAAGGACTTGTCCTCTGACCGACCCTTGTACGGCCACTGTGGAGACAGCAGCACAACACGGCATTAGACACAGTCTGGTTAAACCAATGGTGCAACTGACTGGTTGGTGATTAGGGCTGTCAAAATTGGCCAAAAATGATGTTCAATTATCCCCTTCTAAAAAACACAATTAGGTTCGAACAGTGTGTGAAATACCCGGTGGCAATCGGAGGCTCCCCCCTACATAGTTGTATAGCTACAAGATTGCATGGATGCAAACCAAGGCAATCAACTGCTTTCTCACTGGTGCCCCGGTACCGTTCCCGAGCACACTTGGTGGTCTGAGGAGCGCTTTGGCGTGCCCGGGCACGGAACACTTGCGAGTGTGGAAGCCAACCGAACCACATAGACAACACACGGGCGAGGATAAACTCCAGGCATAGTTGATGACGCAAGTGCACTCTGTTCCGTTTCCGAGCGCGGAAGAAATGTTGTAATGTGAAAGCTGACCAGTGGGGGAGAGGGGAGGCAATCGTTCCAGGGTGCGGAACGGAACGAAAGCAATCGTTCCCAGTGAGAAAGCAGTAAAGCACCCTAAGTTATACAGATTTTCATACACATCACCAAGGCTAATTTTGTTAACAATAAGGCCACTCACAAATAAATACAGTATACTCTGCAACAACTCCAGGCCCATGCACAGATAGACCCCAGGAGGTGCTCAAGCACCTCCCCTTTTGGCCTCTGATTTGCCATCACAAGATGGTCTCTAGTAATACTTCCTTGGCATGGTAGGCTATAGCTTATTTTTTATTATAGAGCTTTGATTTGCTTTGATTATTATAGATAAGTAGGCTGTACTTGCAAGCTCTTTTCTTAGTAACCTGCCCATCCCTGCTACAGATGGCAGGTTAGAGATATGCAGGTATGCCTGTACAGATCCAGATTGTTATCAAGGTGTTATCATTTACTCTGGATTGTGAAGAAGAACAATGCTGTCAAGCAGGTGATTTCTGTGATGAGCAAACATTCATCCAGAGTGACAGAGAGGAGGAACTAATCATCTCTGCACAGCTCTCAAGATGCCAGGTTAGATGTGTTTTTGTTGGTATGCGTACATTGGCTATAGAGGTACAGTAGTAGAGGCAGGTTCATTATTAGTTCCTCATCTCTGGTCATCACTGAAGTCATCTGCTGCAGTGTTGGAATGAAAAGCCATGGCACATTGTTGTCCCATCCCTGCCATAACACCATAACATCTTGTTACTTACCAACATACTCTGCATACCAACAGAGGCTCCTCTGACCTGCCATCAGGGCAGAACTGGGCACAGTACATTGTTTGCTGTTTTTAATACTTTAATACATGTAGGGAGTCAGTCAGATGAAGGATGATGCTTTAGTCAGGTTTACAGTATTTGATTCCCACTCCCGTTGACTCTTTTAATGAAGCGCTCTATTGAGATGAAGGTGAAAGCAGGTCAAAGCCATTGTCCCTTATTAATTTAGCTTATTAAATGGCTTAATAAATCTATACCAATCACAAAGGAGGAGATGTAGCTAAAGAGAAGCAGGTAAGAATTGAGATGTGTACTGTGTGAAAGGGGCTGGAACTCAACATCACAGATGTCCCTTACCACTGTGTCAATGTTTGTCTCATGAAGGTCACCTGTTGGACTTCATATCTTACCCAACTTGTTCTCTACCACTGCATCTCTGGGTGTGTGCTATACTTTATTAAAAAAAAGCCTCTACCTAGCCAGAATTGGCATTCATGCAATGGTCCAAGAACACTACGTTCTTCCACACTTCCCCTCCCTTCAACACACATCGCTTCACTGGTCCATCCATCCGGACCATCAGCACTTGATATTGTGGTTTGTGATCTTGCTGACCCTGCAGCCTGTCTTGGCTGGGTGAGGGTGTAATGTCATTCTAGTGGGTTTCCTCCTCTCTTGGGCCTGTCTCTGTGTCTGGATAGGGGCCCTGACCCCCTGCACCCTCAAATGGACATGGACTCCAGCGCCGCTGGGCTCAGCCAAGTCCCTGGTGCTCGGGTCCCCTTCACCTTCAATGAGTATTGACGGACTGAGGCCTCGGTCCAGCATCTTTCACACTTGCTTTAGCGAGCCCTCCGATGCCACCGCTGACATCAGGGGCCCGGCGGGCGGGAGGGGTGCAGAAGCAGCGAGCTCGGGGATTGGCTGAGTGGAGGAGGCGTGTTCACTTTGCTCCTTGGACGCTCAGGCCCACCTGTGTCTTTGGGCCCCTGGGTCCAGGGTTTGGCAGCCACGTTTGTGCCCGACCTCCACTGTTGGTCTCAGAGAGCAGCGGCTGAACCACAATGGAGGGCCCCTGCCTCTGAGCGTACTGCAGCTCCTGGGAGGTGAGCTGGTACTGCAGCTGTTCCAGAGCAGACAGACGGCCATGTTGGTCCCCTTGCTTCTCTATGGAGAGCCTCTCTGGCTCCATTGACTGCACTGGTCTGACAGAGGCCTGGGGGACCTGTAGTCCAGCAGTGGTGGTGGTGTGGGCTCGCAGACGGTTGCCCATCTCTATCAGCTGCTGCCGCTCCCTGCTCAGACGGGCGATACAGCGAGCCGCCTGCTTCAGCTTGGCCTGCAGGAGAGGTGCGTTTGGTTTACCACCTGGCACGTCCCCTGGCACACCGGCAGACCTCAGGCCCAAGGCCAGCTGCTGCCGCCGGAGACACAGGTTCTCCTCCTGGAGCTGTCGCACCATCTCACTCTGTTCACACACAATGGGCTCCCGCCTGCTAGCAATGTCCAACTTCAGTGCCGAAACCTGGTTCCCCAGGGCAACAGACTCCAGGTTGTTGAGGACATTTCCTTTCTGGTACTCCTCCTTCTCTCGCCTCACTTCCTCCAGCTCCATCTCTACTGCGGCCAAACGCTGATGAAGACCCGCCTCCTCACACACCCCCTTCCTGCGCTGATTGGCCACTTCCAGACGTAGCTCCTCCCCTTCCACCTGCTTGGCATGGCACTGTTGCGTGAGGCTGGAGAGGGCAGACTCCAGATGTGCCACTCTCACCTCCTGCTTCTTCAAGGCAGCAGTGTTGCTGACTTTCTCCATACGCAGACCGCCAATAGTTTCGTTGAGTGATCTGATGTGGTTCTGTAGGTACGTGTTGTCCAGAGCCACGGGGGCCAGGGCCTCAACAGGTCTGTCTGTGGCTGCAGCTGGATTGAGGGGTCCTACAGGGCCCTCTAGCTGTCCCTCCAGGTGTCTGCACCGAGCCTTCAGCAGTGACACCTCCTGCTCCAGGCCATGACTGTATTCTGGAGGAACTGGAAGTGCTGTGCTGGTTGTAGAGGAGTTGCCAGTGGGCTGTGCTGGTGGTCCACTAGCCACCTGTATGCTGGTAGTAGGGATGGTGGAGGAGATGACAGGGCCGCTTGGAGGCTGGGCTGGGAGATGGCTGAGATCCATATCCTTCCTCATCTGGGCCACCACAGCCCTCAGGCTGCTGCTCTGCTGCTGCAGGCGACGGATCTCCTCCGATGCCAGATCACTCATGTTTGGTGTGAAACCCTGTAGTGCCTGGTCTCTCTCCACTGTAACAGAACGCAGTAACAGTCAGGTCCTGTAGCTCTCTGTCTCGTTCCCTCAGCTCCGCCCTGGTCTGGTCTCTGGCCTGGGTCAGGCCCTGTATGAGCTGCTCACTGGCCAGGTAGTGTTCAGCCTTGGTGTCCTCACAGCGTCTCTGCCACTCCAGCTCCAACTGGACTCTCGTCCGCTCTAAAGCCTTCTCTCTGTCCAGACCTGCGCCCAGCTGCAGCTTGTATCTCTCCACCTCCTCCCTGCTCCTCTCCAGTTCACCCCTCAGTTTAGCCTCTCTCTCCTGCAAGGGCAGCATTTCCGTCTCCTTGGCAACAGCCTCCTTGGAGGCTGTTGCCAAGGAGGCTGATGTACAGTACTTGTCCCAGCCAACTTGCGTCACCTCCAACTCTGAGCGAAGCCTCTGTGCAGTCTTGTCTCTCCGTTCCAGCGCTTCCCGCTGGTCGCTCTGTGCCCGGCGCGCCTGTGCAGCCATCACCTCCATGTCCTCCTGCAGCTTCACCACATGTCTCTCAGCGGTCTGCAGCTGCTGGGTGTGGGCCTGCCGCTGGGCCTCCAGCCGGGCCTCGCACTCCCTCAGAGCCCGGTCCAGATCCTCGTGTTGTGGTTATCCTCCTCCTTCTTCAGTTTACAGACCTCACTGCTGGCAAGGATCACATGATTAAGGAGCTTGAGGACAAGCTGAAAAGGATGGAGACCAATCTTCCAGGCGCTGTGTTGGAGCTGGGTTTGGAGCTGTTGACAGAGCTCCTCAGAGGCCTGCAGAGCCTCCACAGCCTGGACCTGGGCCTGGAAGTGCACCTCCATCTCTTTAGACAGCAGCTTCACGTGGAGTTCATGAGACAGCACCACACCTCGCATCTCATCCATTTTCAGGTTGAACTCGTGTTCCCGGAGTCTGAGATCGTTGTCAAAGTCTGCCGTCATCTCCCGTCTCTGTAGGGCCAGCTCTCCTTCCACCTCTATTATCCGGCGCTGCAGATCCTGTTTCATCCTCTCATACTCCTCCCTTTGCTTCTGAATGTCAGCAGCCATAGAGCCCTGCAGCTGGTCCAGCTGCAGGCTGTGCTTAGCAGCTCGGTGCTGGCCGGCCCTCAGCTCCTCCTCCCTCTCCTTGGCCTCCCGGCCTCTCAGCTCCTCCAGCTTGACTACCTGGATACGCAGCTGGCTCAGCTCCTTCTGTCTGTTGCTCTCTACAGTCAGTGACATGGTGGCCACAGCATCGTATCTCTCCAGCTCTGGGTCTCTCTCCTCTAGGACCGCCAAGTTGAATTGGAAATCCTCCCTCAGCTGCTGGAAGCGTTGCCTCAGGGAGGAGCGCTCGTCCTGGGCCTCTTTGAGGGAGCTCTCCAGCTGCTGGAACCTGAGAGACTGGAGCTCCTTCCATTCCTTCTCCTTACTGGCCAGCTGAGCCTCCAGGTCCCCATCTGCCTGCATGGTCAAACTGGGATACACCTAGGAGTTTTGACACCCTCTTCTCTTGTCTTCCATGTGACGTAAACGCTTCCCATGGAAATCATCCGGTACGTTAACACATTGAGTGCCAGCGACGCCATATGGCGTCATTAGAAATTTACCGTAGAGTGCCAGCGACGCCAAATGGCGTCAATAACTCAAAATTGTTTTTTTGACGGGGGGGGGGGTGTCCATCTCAGCTTCTTACATCGCCTCTTACAATATGAGAGCTATTGAATGTGTCTAACCTATTTTACAGAACCCTTAGGTGGTGACAGCGCTCTCCAGATGAGAGAACGTGGAGTAAAACACACAGAAGAAGTCGTTGGGGAAAAGGAAATCGCATCGCATCCGTCCGTATGCAGCTGCTTCATTGAAGCATAACGTTTAGCTGTGCCCCTGCAGCAGCCAATCTGCTATCACAATTGAGCACCTCCGTGTGCGCTGCAACAGCCCATTCGCATGATCAGCCGTGGATTTGTTATTATTCTCAACTGGAAGCATGGGAGCTGGTACACGCGGCTGTAAAAAAGCTGGATCTAGCGGACTTTTCAAGTGCTGAGCACACGCAGAGCAAACAGCAGAGCCGAGCAGAGCAGAGAGACACCCCTCCCACAACGGGGGGGGGGAGGAGGAGGGGGGGAGGTGGGGCACGCAGAGCAGCACACAACACTGACCCAGACAGACCCAGACAGCAGGACAGGGTTGGCAAACGCAAGCCAGAATATCCGATGCCCACCAGCAGAAGCAAGAAGCTGCAACCAGCAGCGCACGCAGGGGCCAGCGCTGCTGGTTGCAGCTAAAAATATTATTCTTCCAAACAAAATTCCCTGGCCTTCACTGTTTTATTGAAGGAAATTATTTTTGAGGTGTGACTACATCAGAAAATTAGCTTCAGAGTCAGTGATGTGCTTGAAATGTTTAATTTCACAAAAGGCTCATTATCTCAGCTCGTAGAAAAAAAGGTCTGTTTTTCGTTCAATCAAGCTATCTTCTCCGGCTCATAACTAAAGAACGGAAAATGGGATCAATAAACTTTTTTTTGCAGGTGATAGAAGAGAGTCTCATCGTTATTTGTGCGTGTTCAGTGTTTACATAGTAATTATTAAAGAAATTATATGACTGTTTTAAAATGCATTGCGGCCTATGTGGCACAGCAAGCAACCTTTTGCCCAAGGGCCGTGGCACTCAAAGTGTTAACATGCTATTCACATTTTAGTGGAGAGCAGCAAGTATAGAGAGCAGCCACTCTGCTGCACTGTTGTGGGGAAAGCCATCGTTGTCCAAGTCGTTGAGCGGGCGTAGGGTTTTTGAGGTGAAACGGACTGAGCACAAGTTTTAAGTTCTTCACCTTAGAGTTGCACAGCGCTGCAGTGTGTTGGTCAGCCAGTCTCATGTGTTACTGTTGAGTGAGCACTGCTCTGCTGCACTAACATTAATGTTGGTCTCCGAGTGACGGCGAGTTCAGAATGTAACGTTCGTCTGGCAAAGGTCATTATTGAGTCATTTGAAGATGAACAACAAGATGTTTTGACAAGATAGGCTGTCTGCGCCATATAGTCTCTGGACGCTGCGGCGGCACTGCCGTCACAGTTAAGTTCCACACACGCAAAACTGTATGGGTGCTACTGCTGTAAATTATTTCATAGCATGTGTGACATAATTGCACTGTACAGCCCTCACTGATGACATCACAATTGCGTGATTGATGACATAAATTCAGACTTTTTCCTCCGAATTCATTACATTACGTCATTTGGCAGATGCTTTTATCCAAAGCGACTTACAATAACACATTTTTGTCAGCAATAGAGCAATCAACTATGCAACACAGTCTATGACAGCTACAACTTCTGAAGAAATAGTGGTAAAGTTTTTTTGTTGTTTTTTTAGAGAGAGAGAGAGAGAGAGAGAGAGAGAGAGAGAGAGAGAAAGATGTTAGTTCAAGAAGGGGCCAGGTGGAGCCTGAAAGGTGTGTTTTAAAGTCCCTGGAAACCAGAAATATTTCTTTATTATTTAGCATTTTGAGTTCATCACATCACAGGAGCCTATGTTAATAAGCCACCAGCCAAATTTGAACGATGATGAACGTCGCAAAATATATAAATTTAGGTTTGACAGTCCTGGCAAAAGTCATGAGAATCAATTATTTTTTAGAGTGTATTTTCTCCCGCGGACTGTGTGGGCGTGTCCCGTCTACAGCAGGGAAATTTCCCTCTCTCAGACCTCTCTCCTCTCCTCGGAGAGGGAGAGAGAGAGAGATGGTTTGTGTGTGTGTGTGTGTGTGTGTGTGTGTGTGTGTGTGTGTGTGTGTGTGTGTGTGTGTGTGTGTGTTCGCGTGTTGCTGCGCGCATAGCGTACTGACGGTCATCTGTCTATCTGTCTATCTGTCTGCACGCGCGCACACACACACACACACACACACACACACACAGCAGCGCCGCAGCAGGCAGAGGAGAGGTTTCTACACACCGCCGACGAGACTAATCTCTGCTCTGCCACTTCGAGTGCACAGCGCTTCTGTCTCCCTCCCACCGTGTGCTGTGTTCGTTCGTTCGTTCTCTCTCTCTCTCTCTCACTAGTCCAGAGAGAGAGAGAGAGAGAGAGAGAGAGAGAGAGAGAGAGAGAGAACGAACGAACGAACACAGCACACAGAGTGGGAGGGAGACAGACAGACACTGAGCAGCGCTGTGGGGGCAAAGAACGCGCGTGTACAAAGGTTATATAGAGCTTATGACCTCATAATCTCCTGCGTTTTAGCACCTCGCGGACTGCTCTCTTCAATGAGGAAGTACTTTGTAGAATCTTGTAGAAAAGTGTCGATTTTAAGGCTTTGGGTTGAAAGTAATGTATAATAATTTCGGAGGCACACAATTACTAACATAAGACCCTAAATAACATAGTTAGAACGTTTTTGTGGATTTTGGTTTCCAGGGACTTTAAGTTTTTGACGAAAGATTGGCAGTGAAGCGGCCGTCCTGACCATAGGGGGGAGCTCATTCCACCATTGAGGTGCCAGGGACGAGAAGAGTCGCGATTGGGATGAACGACTTTTGAGCCCCGTAGTGAAGGGGGGCGAGGCGTCCTACACTAGTGGAGGAGCGGAGGGAACGGTGAGAGGTTTGGAACCTGACCATAGATCAATTTAGCCAAGTCACACACTTTTCTAATGCTTAAAAGTCTATACACATTTGTAGTGTGTGTTAATGACTGACCGAGACGGGTCCACCGATCTGCTCCTTGATGAAGATCAGGTCCTCAGGCAACACCAGGCCATGATCCTTCATCACCGGCTCCAGGCCATTATCACTCACCAGGTAGTCAAACATCTCTTGAGAAGCAGTCTCATGCTGCAACACAACAGGCACACAGATGCATATTAAGATGAGAACGTGAACATTCACCATTTCAAATTGTCTTGACTCACTAATCAAACAGAAAGAGCTTATCTAAGAGTTTACTACAATGACAGGCATACTCACATATAAATGCTCATGTGTGGTTAGAATTAAACAGATTCATATCTTCACAGCGACTGAGAAGGTGTCCTATTTATTTCGACATATTCATATAGAATTATCCACGACAATAACAGTCCAGGATACAAACTTGAATGGTTCTTATCTCTCTCACGTTTGATAAATTGTATTAATGACACCATGACTAAGAGTTCTTATCACTGAACCTTATCAGGCTGGACACTGTAATAATGACTATCTTAGTTGACAACTGTTTTGCTTACTAGTCATTTGACAGGAATTGCTTAGCAGATCAGCCTTGGTTTAATTATATACAAAAAACACCATGCTGTTCACTTACATAGTTCTGGCTTTTTGAAAACTTCTTGTTAAACCATATTTTAAGAACACCGGAGAGGTCAGGTCAAGCTTTGTGAAACTAAAGTTTTAGCTTCCGAATTGCTAGAAAATAGCCAAAATAAACAATAAATAATAAATAAATAATTGGACAATCCAACAGCATGTTTGGGCTGGATTATTACTGTGGTTGTGGATTGCAGACATGGGACCAAGTCACTTCGGTCCAAGTCTCAAGTCATTTTGTTTTGGGCAAGTCAAGTCAAGTCAAGTCACAGGTTTTGTCAAGTCAAGTCAAGTCGAGTCCCTAGTTAAGGCAAGTCAAGTCCCAAGTCAAGTCACTTTTTTTTTCCACGCCCAAATACTGCAGTCTTACCTTTGTTTATAAAGAAAAAAGACATGGTATTAATACCTGTCTAATAGTGGTGATATTATTGGCCAATTTACAGTATCTAACCCGTTCAAAAAGTATGACAAATTTAATTTGTATTCTAATCATTGATATTCAGTGAAATAAATGTAATCAAACAAAAGTCAAATAACTTTATAAACGCTTATTTATTTCTTAACTGCTTCTCAGTAAAAAAAAAAAAAATCTGCCACGTCAGTTTTAAACTGTGAATTAGTGACAGGCTGACAGCCATACTACAATGTAATCAAACAAAAACAAATAGCTTAAACTTAGAGTATTTACCTCTTCTCAATCAAAACATATTAATATAAACAAGGCTAGGTGGAAACGTAGTAGTGCAGAAAAGCATTGTTGAACCTGTTGACACACACACACACACACACACACACACACACACACACACACACACAGCTGACAACATGTACCTCTCCCCCCTCCAACCCAGGGCTGACACATAGGCTACATTTGCATAATGTCCCAATATGCATTGTGGTTGACAAGGAAGCAACCAGATGAAGCTAAATAAGTGGTAGATAGTAATATTTCTTTTTACCAAATTTTTACCACAAGTTGTAATATTTCAATGTTGGCCAAAATAAAAATTTAAAATTGACTTTATGAATTAACACCCTAAGTCTAAAGCACATTTTCAGGCGGGGTATATATACATCTCACAACTAGAACGAGTTGTAGGATGATTAGGAACTTTGGAGACCACCGTGTTGCGCAAGCTTGTGCATAATATTTTAAGATCTCTTGGCGTGCTCGCAGTCTACAGATCGAACCGATAGTCTACGGGCCTGCGCTGGCCAAAAGTATTTAATAAATATTTCCTCTCAATCACTGTTAAACAGTGAAACACTGACAGCCAGACTACAACATCAAACGTTCCGCCCCTGTCCCTTCTGCCTGTTTGAAGAATATCGCAGCTGTGTGCAATCCAGTGACATGATTGATTGACGGCCAGTCATCCAATCACGACAATGCTATAAGGCGGAGCATGACTGGATGACAATTTGTCATTGGATCACTCAGTCATGTTCCTCCTTATAGCATTGTCGTGATTGGATGAGCGGCTGTCCGTCACGCTCCTCTCTTCGTCTCCTCTCCAGCTTGCACTCCCCGCCATGCACTGACTGACGCATACCGGACAGACAGAGAAACTTGGACAATGTTATGTTATGATTTAATTATTTAAACAGACAAACACAAACAAGTCATCCAAGTCATCACCTCTCAAGTCAAGTCAAGTCTCGAGTCTTTAACTTCCAAGTCCAAGTAAGTCTCAAGTCATTTATGTTTTTGTCAAGTCAAGTCACAAGTCATCAAAACAGGGACTCGAGTCGACTCGAGTCCAAGTCACCAAGTCTCAAGTGCCCATCTCTGGTGGATTGATAGATTCTTAGGAATCTAGCATATCCTTGCTGCTAGAGATAGTTTTCTGAAGTATCTAACATTGGACATTGGTTTAAAACAGTTCCAGCTTGCATATTGACAGCAGATGTGTCTTGTCGTTCAGTTGGTCATTCAGCCCTTTCAATCAGAGCCTCACAGTGCTGGAACTGTGTGGCAGTACTTATCAAAGAACTTAATACAGTTAAATACTGTTTGTGATTGAACCAGTCCAGTTTGACAGTGCTGTGTTTGTCAGTGATGTCATACATAAGCATTGTGACATTACTTTACTCCCTGGCGAAAGTCGTTCCACTACTCGTTACATTACTTTTGCGTTACTAACATCGCTTGAGTGAAGTAATGTGCGTATCTCCACCCCTCAAAAGTTGTAGACAGCGCTGCCATCCCCCCCTCCCCCTACAGCCCCCCCAAACTGACTCGAACTCCTATGAAAGTTGGTGCTACAATGGATCGGCCAGAGGGATGACTGCCTCCGATTGACATGAAACATCCTATCGTCACTCCTCATGCCTAAATCTAACCAATCATCACTCCTCCCCGTCCCTCTAGTCCATCCATTCTAGCAATTAACGGCTTTTAACAGTCAGCTGTGGTGTTGCGCAATCGTGCATTAAAAAGCACTGGAAACATTGGATGTTTTTTTCCAGAATCCTGCAGATTCAATCCCGATCCTGCTGATGATTGAAGGATTTATGTAATGCAAGTAATGACAGTGTTTGATTTAGTAACTAATGTGATTACTGGATTTAGGAGCCGTAACGCCTTACACTACTCGTTACAGACAACTGTAATGTGATTACAGTAATGTGTTACCCCTCAACACTGACCAATATATGACATGGGACTATAGAAACAAAATTAAAAAATATATATAAGGGGGACAGTTTCTCACCTTCCATTTCAATCCTGGACGCGCTCTGGGGATGAACATGCCATCGAACATATGGGAAAAAGGCCCATGTCCTGGATAAAGAGGGATATGGAGATGTTACTGATTTGTTTGCGTGTGCATTAAACTATTCATGTTTATATCTTACCAAGTCTTGTACCAAATAGAAGCTACTGAAGCTACAGTTTCAGTTTTATTCTGACTCCCAACCACACCCAGTTATTAATGATCAGTTACATGAGATGAGTCATGGCATGGCACAGTGTGTGTGTGTGTGTGTGTGTGTGTGTTCTTAACTCACCCAGGTCATGGCAGAGACCAGCGATCTGCACACAAAGGATGTCCCTGCGCGAGATGAGGAGTTCTGGCTGCCTGTCATTCAGTGCTTGTACAAGCCGTCCTGCTAGGTGTCCCACCCTGCAGCAGGGCATCAACAACAGAACAACCCCTTTCACAACCACTGTGTGACCATCCTGCTGCTACCCACCTGGAACTAACACATCATGAGCTTTTGATGCATCAGAGTTGACAATTTAGTCTGCTATCAGGCTAAAAACTTTATATTTTGCATTGATGACTCTGTTGACTGTTCTTTACATGTTTTCAAATAGGTTTTATTGTTCTTATTGTGTGTGTTTTACTGCACCCTGTCTGCAAACCAAACTTCCCCAATAGTAAACATTTTGAATCCACACACACACACACACACACACACACATCTGAAAACACACACAGACATACCCAATGGAGTGTTCAAAGCGGTTGTGAGATGCACCAGGGAAGACATAGTAGGTTCCTCCCAGCTGCTTGATGTTTCGTAGTCTTTGGAACTGGGGTGTGTCTATGATTCGGATGAGAAGTGGGTGTATCTCCACATGCCCATGGATGGGATCATTAAACACCTGGTAGAAAACAGCACACCAAACAGCTAGGATTAGAAAAATATACACACGTATTGTATTATTTATCAGCTAAGAGACTGTTAGTTAAAAACAAATCTGTGCCTGTCTTTCGGGAGGCAGGGAGGCCGTCTTTACCTCTTGTAGTGTGACATATTCAAAGACCAGCGTCTTGGCATCTGGGATGCCTCACAACACCCAAATGAAAAGTCTATCATGCCAGTCTCTTTTTGGTATTGTCACAGTTGGTTAATATGATGGTTGCTGGTTACCCCTGTTGTGTGATTTATGGCATCGCGTGAGGCTGTCATAGGAAAGTGGGAGTTGATTTGAAGGGGTGTCTCTCGGCCACTCCAACCAAGGAAGACATGTTGTCTCCCCCGCCTCCTGTTCTCTCTATTCTCTTTATTCCTTTATTTTCACGTATGGGTGAGTGTGTGTGAGATACTTTTCTGTTAGCGTCTAAACTAATGAACGGAAGCTGGTTGTAGCTAGCTTCCACACCCCGGCTTGGGCTATCCAGTAAAGCACGAGCCGTCTGCCTCGGCCGGCCTGCTGTCTGCGCCCTACGCCTGTGCCGGGTAAGTCAACCTCCCTTTCACAAACTTTCCATCTGGCAGCCTTGTGGGTCTTTGGTTCTGCCGTGGTATGTTGCGGGTCCAGTTCATCTAGACATGAGCCTATCTCTTTTTAGAACCGAAACCGTGACAGTATCGTCTCGCATAGTTTGTCTTCCTGGCCAGGAACCAACTCATTCGTTGCACAACCACACCTGTGCCAGGTAAGTCAACCTCCCTTTCACAAACTTTCCATCTGGCAGCCTTGTGGTTATTTCCTTCTGCCGTGGTATGTTGCGGGTCCAGTTCATCTAGACACGAGCCTATCTAT